>NC_142841.1:33030303-33333333 GCF_061612785.1 Hesperophylax consimilis
AGGATACATGATTTTAAGCTCAACTCGTAAAATAATTCCTCCTCATGTACCCTTAAAAATTGAAAATAACAACCTGCAAATCCTGATACAGGAGAAATATCTTGGACTGTGCATTGATAAACACCTAACTTTTAAACAGCATATTCAAGATATTAAAGATAAAATCACCCCCTTAATTAGCGTATTCAGCCGGATATCATATCTGTTACCAAATAAAATTAAAAAAGGTTTATATTATAGCCTCGTACACTCACATTTAAACTACTTGGTTGAAATCTGGGGAAATACATGTGAAACATATATAAACGAACTACAGGTAACACAAAACAAAGTAATCAAAAAACTATTTCACTTCAAATCTAGAACATCAACAAAAAAATTATATATGGAAACAAAACTATTAAAATTAAGAAAATTATATGAATATAATATATGTCTTCTTATTTACAAAATAAATAATAAACTCATACATACAAATACAGAACTCATTAAAACGTCCCAAGTACACACACACTTTACACGGCAACACGATAAAATACGTTTAAACACCATACATACTCATTATGGCAAGCAATCCATTGGTTACGAGGGAAGCAACATATACAATTGCCTCCCAGACGAAATTAAAAATGAAAAAAGTATAGGTACATTTAAAAAAAAATTGCTCAGTTTTATGCTCAATCAACAAAACAATGAAAGTGAATAATATCAGTGTGTAATATATTTATGTGTAATATATATGTTATTTCTAGTTAAATAAGTGAAAAATGTAATTTTCTTTTATCTAGAATAAAAAAAAAATAAAAAATAAGTTTACTTTTAATAACTTTTAACCCTAAGTTTTAATCAAGCATTATCTTAACCCGTCTGTCAGATGGTTAGATTAATTCTGTTTTGAAATTGAATCCGAATAAATGGAATATTTTTGAACGTATCCTAGTACTGTTTTTGAAAGGTGAAGAAATAGGCTTAAAAATTTTACTATTAGAATTAAACTAATCAATTAAAAAAATTTTTTTTTTTTAAATGCAAATGCAAAAGTTTTGAAAATGGTTCATCTCCATAGACATATGAATATTAGTAGACCTGCCCTAAGTGATTAAAAGCGTATTATCCCCACTCCCCATACCGGTTCCATTGGAGCCGGCTGTGCTCGCGTATGGCCTCAAGTGAAATTTGAAAACGTGACGTCATCATTCTTGTGCGAACTATGGTCGAGGCATCATCGGTTCATTTTACGAAATAACACGGCAAAATGTTGACTTGTACTATGAAAACTTGTAAAAATAGATGTGAAAAAGAGAATAAACCCAATTGTCGTATTACATTCCATATATAAGCATTATTTTAAGCATATTCACATCTTATAATATGAATCAGTTGTTACTATCACATCGAGAAACGTCTGGACGCGAAACACAAAGCTGGTTGGTTGCTGGGAAGTAAATTATGAACATTTATAAAAGTGTCTTAACTTAATACTTAAACGAAATATTCGACTCTGAAAATGGAACCGAATTTTTTTGCCGAATTTGGACTTCGCAAATTTGTTCATAACGTGGCGAGTAATTTGCGCTCCCATGTAAAAATGTCTATTCATTCAAAAGCAGATTTTACTTTTAAGAAGTAAATGGTGATATTATAATGCGAGATGCCTATTTACTGTCAGATTGATTTATTGACGAATCACAGTCAGCTTCACTCCCTTCGTTCTTCAACAGTTGATTTTACCCCTCGCCATTATCTTCTCGTCTATTAATTCGTCTATGTCTGTGTTCATCTCACATTTTTCTAACTAAAAACGCACTTAAATTGTAAACATTATTGCCATCTCATTTTTTGTCGTTTCACGTAAAAGTAATTAATAAAAAAATCAAAAAGTTTCATAATTTTACTTTCAAATTGCCGTCGGAAATTTTGCTTCACAGAGGTGAACATTTAAATTTTCTGTGGTTAACTTTTAAATTTGAATATAAAGCGTGGTGTGTTCTCTTTCTAACACAGTTCAGATCATATTTCTCACCATGGTAGTAAGGGAGATACAACGATTATATGAGATGTTCTCAAAAGCGAACAAAGTAGCCTGAGAGGTTAAAAAGGAGATTAATACCATTTGTTGGTTCATCGATGACTTAAAACGTTATTGATTGGATAATTGTTAGGGTTTTTCCCTCCCTTCCCGTCCGACCTAAAACCTTGGCATAAGCATTTATGTATTATATTTAGATGAGACATGAAGCGAAAAAATTGGTTCCGCTTTTCTACCTCCAACTGACCTCCAACTGTCCCAACTAAAACTTTCGAATCCGGTCAACGCGCACCGCTTTTCACGTACTAATAGTTGAGCAAGTTTCGACGAGTCATTAGTACGCAGCATCGCATCTAATTGTAGCTCTATGGGAATGAAGCACACCCACGGAAGGAGTTGTTACAAAAAAAATATATAAGTTCGCATCTTTATGTATACAAAACATAGAATGTAATACTTCAATGGTAACAAAGTGAAGGGCAATTATAATAACTAGCAGTTAAAAACCCGCTCCGCGGGTTTTTTTCTGCTAGGCCCTGCGGGCGGCACTTCGTTGGGCTTCGCCCATTTTAAGTGATATTAACAACAGTTACATTTAATAGATATTAGGACATTCACATAGAGAGGGTGAGTATATATATTGTTAAAACACGGAACAGGAAGGAGTTAATTAATAATAACATGCTGAATTTACGCATAATAAGAATGACAGTTGTTTGAATAAATGAAATTTTACGTATTTGTGATGGATTATTTCAAATGAAACACTATTATTGACTACATGTCTACAACTGATATTAACTGTTATCTTAGGTACCTAATATAATTAGCTCATAGGAGACTTGCAGTGCTTAAATATGTGTTACAACCGTCAATGTCTATAAGTTGAATCAATATCGTTTAGTTTGTCACCATTAAAGATAGTTATAAAAAAGTTGACTTAAATAATAGATTATTACATATTTATTAATTGTACCAGTGTTTATGAATAAAAGGAGGGGAATTGTGCGATGAGATTAGCAGTCGGTTTAATTAAAAGGTGTTAATTTTACTCCAACTGGTGGTAATTCTTTACCTACAACTTTTACTGTATCTAATAAAGTTTAAAGTTAGATTATATATACAACATCATCAGGAGAGTAAAAATTTATATATAAAGGTAGATTATTACAATATAGCGCCCCTGAGGTGATATCTCACAAAAGCGGCGCTATGCAAATTGTCCAATAAATGAAAAAATATAATGTTTACATTTTATTGTGTATACACCGAAGTCAAAAATTAAATATAGATTGCAATTGGGAAAGAAGAAGTGGAAGGAGGGGGAGGGGTAACAGTAGGCTGTGTTTATAATAATTAGGAATTACAATATCGTTAGACGGGAAAGACCAGTTGAGTGGGAAAATATTTAAAAGAGAGTTTATAAAAAAATTCTTGTTAATTATATCTGCTTTTATATTAACATGTTTCCTCATTTCTAAAATTTCAAAATTATTTATAGTGAAGTGTTTTAAGACCTGAAAAAAACAAATAGCATATAACCATAAAACAATATATTCATAAGACAAATAGCATTTAATAACGGTTATTCGAATAAATTGATAGTTGAAATACTAAATAAAAAAATTAAACATATTCTCTTCAAACGGTCTTTGAAATAGTGAATCTGAGTTTGCAAATCATCTTTTGAATAATGATCACACTTTCGATAAAAAAAATCAGGTCTTAAAATACTTCACTCAGGATATAAAGCACCGCAAATAAATAATTTTGAAATTTTAGAAATTAGAAAACATGTCAATATAAAATCAGTTATAATTAATAAACACAAAAAATATTAATAATAATGAAAAATGCCATTACAAAATGATAAGCTTCCAGAAGAAATCTTCTTAGTAAACGCTTGTTAATCGTAAGTAGTTAAATATTGTGAGCTGCATATTTAAATATTCGCGCCATTCATTTGGTTCGTTTTTAAACCGCCAGAGGTGCGCTCTCTGTCGGCCATCTATAGCCGTGCGTATCGGCCATTGAAGGGACGCGTGATTTTTTTTATAAACGTCAAGCATAATCACGTAACTGTGGATAATTTTCATTGTAATGTAATTAATCCAATGGATTATGAACTTTCTAAAACATATTTTCTTCGATATTATCCAAAAATTATATGAGCAGAAACGTTGCTTTTGAAGAAATCTCGTATTATTATGAGGCGATCCTATTTTAGTATGAAATCGTGTCTTAACTTTCAAGTTAGCGGAATTTAACCGAAACAGACAATTTAAATTTGACCAATCAGAGGGCCTACACCGTCCAGACGCTGGAGTATTAATATTATCAGATATTTGGATGATTTGTATAGCGCCGTTTTTGTTCAAAATCACCTCAATTATGCTATAAAAAATATAATATATTTCTACAATGTTCCATGTATAACTAAATATGGAGATAATATATAATAAAATACCATTCTTACTTGGTAGGCCGCATGAGATTAACACTATTTATTGTTTATTGGCAAAATTTAGATACGGTTCGCACGCACATGATATAGTGTAAAAATTGGACCCAATTGGATTTTCCGGTATTCACTTTAATAATATATATTTAAGTTCTTTAAGAGGAAACTACAAGCCAAAAATATGTATATTCTTGGTATGCCTTATTTGGTGACAAAAATAGGTGATAGGCGTTAAAATCGCTTGGCAAACGGAGTCAAGAAACACTGGATTTAAAGCCCAAAAGTGGTATTTATTTATTCTGTAAAAAAATTTATAAGGTCGCAAAAAAGTAAATCAAGGGAAACTGTCACAGATAATCTAAGTCATAATACAATATATATATTTTTAAGTTGTTTCATTTATGCGGTTATACACTTCTATTGATTAAATACATTTGTATTTTAAATTGAGTAAATACATTTTTTAATTGAATTCCACTCAAGGGAAACGATAGAAAAAGCATCATTTTATCTTGAACATATTTTTTGGTATTCATTATGTAAACCAATTCGTTATAAGGATTAATGGAAAATCACTATTTAGCATTAAGCTTCGCCTTAAGGCGATGCCATACGTAGTAATGCAAAATCATGTGTTTTTGGTTTGAAAATTTGGTCGCCTAGAAATGTTTCAGATGCTTTAATTAAATACTACGAGTAGAATACATCTTGACCTTTGAAATGATCGAGTATTTTTTAGATAAGTCTTTTTATAAGCCCAGAAAAAAATAATGTATAAGGCCTATGAAAACTGCTCTAAAGTTCAAAATCTCCTACTTACGAACCCATTTTCGGTTATGATTTTATTGTATTATGTAGAAAATTAAGTTATTTATAAAATCATTGGAAAAAAATTAAATATTTATGCCTGAACATCCACAAAATAAAATAAAAGGCACTTTTTGCCATGTTTTTTTTCTTGCATAAATCAACACAGGCGGATGGTGTTAAGCGGGAATTTAAACCTTATCGCCATCTACGTAAGGGTTGTTATTGATAGTGGCTCAATTTAAAATATTAAACGACGTAATGCATCGCCTTAATGAGCGTGTTTAGAAAAGGAAAAGCTAATTTTATGCTTGGCGGTACTACAGTACTAGGTATACCCTTCAAATGAGTCGCATCATTCTTCATCTTTAAAACTTCAGTGGTGCACCTTGGGGAAAACTTCAGTTTGGTAGAACCACGCGTGTGTAATAAAAAGTAAAAACGTATTGTGGACGTGTCATGTTTAATTGGCTGTCACATACTGAGAACCGAATATGAATAACAGCACTGTTTATGGTATCCTTTCTCCATATCCTGTTATTATTTTTAACAGTAACGGGTGCCAAAGACCTCTCACTTACTACGATACTCACTAATACTTTCCTATGAACCAACGTTCGGCACAACTATTATGCTACGTATACATACGCGAGCCGAACTGTTAAACTTAACCTCAACTTATGGGAAAGGAAGGAAGTAACCGCAAATGGCTCAAAACGCAGATTGTTCGTTCCTTTCCCGTAATTCGTGGCTCGGTTCGCGTTTCAGTTCGCAAATGTATACGTATCATTAGATAGTGAAATCCTAAAAGTAATACTAGATATTTAACTACACATTTTAGTGTTGGTTTTCCGTATTTAAAAAAAACCTTTAGACCCGTATTTCAATTTTTTTAACATTAGCTGCATTAGAGGCCACAAGGAAAATAATTTCTCTCTAGACCTATGTCATCTTTGTGGATGCTCTGTGGAGCGTTGTTTGAAGATCTGGGAAGGAAAACATATGAGGGGTAGGTAGGAATCTGGGGGTCAGTGTGTGCAGGAGTGACGAACGTTTGAAATCATCCCTCCTACTGCGGTGCAAGGCGATGGGTCGAGAGAGTCCTGCTTGAGATCTAAAAAGATCTTTCTCAACTAGTCTCTCCGAATCCGGAAGGCTACACAATAGGTGGGCAGATGCATCCGCTGCCAAGTCCTAGACAGTCCTCACCCCATAAATCCGAGCAACCCTGCTAAGTCACCAAAAGTTGGGGCAATTCCTCCAATGAACGGTTCCCGTGGCAGTGGTACCCATACCCGTCTCCAAAATTGAAAATATTCATTTGGAACCAGACTGGTTTTGTTTTATATGTGCGTAAATAAAGTCCATATTATCTAACCACCTATTTAATCAATTATTTATACAATGTAGCTAATAAATACTGTTTGCAAGAAACATTGTTGAGTTATTGAACTGGTTCTTGTTTAAAATCAGGCTCCACAACTCACTGATACAATTCCCAGTGCCGTATTGGGTTTCATAAAGCATAATGGAGGGAGATGAAAGAGAAAGAACAGCCAAGTTCAGGCAATGCATCAAGAGTATTGATGTTCCGTGTCAAACGACCACTCCTCTGAAACCTCCCTTGGTACTCTGCCAAATCTCGCCCCATCTCTCCACACCCCACATCCCTGCTGTGGGGTGCAAAACCCCACACCAAACACCCCTCTCACACAAACTCACTTTTCAAATATTTCACCGCCACAAAAAAGATTAATATTATATAAAATAAGTGAAACAGGACATACAAAATTTACAATGGTTTACTCGGGTAAGATAAATTAAATTAAAGTCGAGTTTTAAATGCACTTAATAAATAAACTTTAATATTATTTTATATAGTTTATTATTTCAGCCATTTCGTTTTTTTTTAATTTGAATAAGAGAACAAGAGCCGGTAACACTATGGCATCCACGATTGGGGTATGTTGTGGGGCTGAAGGTAGTAGGAAGGAGAAGGAGGCGTAGAAGGGAAGGTGGGGAAGTACCTGGCTATTCAGATCTGGTAACCAAACACGGCTAAAGCCATTTCAAGCAATGTTTCGATCTTGCACCAGGGCGATACTGAGAATATCTTCCATGCCAATACCATATTTTATTTGAAATTAATAAATTGTGAAATAGCACAAATCAATGTAAAAAAATATACTTGCGCACGCCGAAATTTGAACCCGCGACCTCCAGATTGCTATTCGAGAGCCTAACCTGTCGACCACGGGGGTCGTCATTACTAAAAATGTGTCGTAAATGGTTCCATGTTAAACAACTCATGGACAATTCAACACATCTTTAAAAAGTGATATAAAGTCATTAAAAACGATGAAAAAAAAAATTTAAACCTAACCTAACCTAACCTAACCTACCTAACCCAGTTAATAAAGTTTTTGTTTCATCGCTTTCCATGACTTTATATAACTTTTAAAAGATGTGATGAATTATCATTTTGATGATTTATCCGGTCACCATCGTAAATATTACTGGATTATTATTTTAACGTACAAGAGAACCGTCTTTTTCTACCGTAGTAAATCAGGTTTTTAAACACCGATAAATTATACACGTACGGTCATGGATGTATTTTTGCACTTTGGTTCAATACAATAAAATAAGTAATGATATGCTATCTTTTTAACTAGTGTTCTTCAAACATAAAAATAAATGGATTGTAGTTCCTTATACTCAACATTAGTTCCAGTAGTATGTAGCTCCAGTTTCAGTACCACGAAATAGACGAACTTTTACCCCACACCATAGGAGTAAATTTTATCTCGCCTGTGAAACAGTTTCTCTAAGTTTTTCAACATCGAGAACTTCTCTTCTTATTTCGTTATCCAAAGCGGGTGTTATTTGAAATTTCATTTCACTTCATGGTTTATAGTGAAACTTACCGGATCGGAGAAAAATAAAATTTACTCCTTGATTTTTTGGCGCCGTTCAGTGAATATTTTTCTCTTGGCGCGAAAATCTAAAATTGGCTTTCGGTAAAAATAACAGAGAACCGATAAATTCTCATTTTATGAAATGGGGCATTTGCCATGGGTCATTGAGCTTGTGATATATTTCAACTAACATAATTATTTCTTTATTAATAGATGATGACGTTGAAAAATACAAGGAAATCAAAAGTACGCGCATTTAAATGAAAAATATTTTTGTTAAATTACATACACTTAAAATGTTTTGGGTACTTCACTAGTCCTACTATAAGTGACCAGCTCAGGTATGGGGGCTCCATCGAAGCCAGAGTAAAGCTGGCCTCTCAGAAGCTGGGCGTACTGTACAGGGCCCGCAGATACTTTAATAGTACACAACTGCTGACCCTGTACAAATTGCAAGTGCGCCCTCCTGTCGAATTTGGCAGCCATCTCTGGTCCAGAGCCCCTAAATAACTGAAAAAAACCATTGACTCTGTGCAAAAACGGGCGGTCCGTTTGATAGATTCCCCAATCTTAACAAACGGACTGCAATCTTTAGAGCACAGGCGTCAGGTAGGTATGCTGTCCTTATTCTATCGGTATTACAATGGAAGATGCTCTGAGGAACTAGCGTCATTGATCCCTTCGGCACCGGTGCGTAGTCGGGATACACGCCAAACGCGCGCCCAACATTTGTACACGGTTGACATTTGTCACATGAGAACGGGTCGCTTCTACGATTCGTTCTTAAGTTCAACAGCTCGGCTGTGGAATGAACTGCCGGCCTCTGTGTTTCCTCCCTCCTACAACATGGGACTCTTCAAGACCCATGTTCACTCCTTCCTCTCCACAAAAAGACCCTCCACACATCATCCCCAAAGATGACATAGGCCCTGAGGGAAATTATTTTCTTCAGGGCCTCCTGTGTGGAGTTAATATAAAAAAATAAAAAAAGTCCGGAAGCAAGTTTAGTATAACTCAACTATTTGGTCACCGCATTGATTAATTCAGATTCTTTTGAAAAAATAGATCATAACATTTTGAGACACATAAATTATGAACATATTGAAAAAATAAAGTACAAGTGTTTAGTGAAAAATCTAAAATTCATGAAGCTGTCCGGCAGAAGGATCTAATGACATTTAAAAAAAATCCTATCCTTTATTTATAGACCTGCGTTATTGCAATTGATTTCATTTCATGTTCCTAATAGAATCATACGAACTAAATATATATTTCACTGCATGTCAATGTGAATTCGTTTATAAACTCCATTGCAACATGCACATAGAGATTAGGTAACCAATATGCGGAAGTAGCAGATATTTTTGATATTTCCGGAAAAGAATTTTAAAAACAGGTTTTTTTAATAATGGTTATAAGTATGTATTTTATTTCCTATAGGCTGAGTATAAACAGACGATACTTTGTGATGTGACATGACATAGCCCCAATCCTCTTCAGAAGCCTCTATAATATAGCACATTTTGTAGTAGGTTTTGGCAAATTTATACTGCCTCGACGAAGCCACTTTTGCAAGTTTTTACAAAGTTATTGTATTATTTATATAAATATCTTCAAAATACATTAAAAATATCAAATAAAGTTAACGAAATCGTCAAAAAACCTAAGTAAACTTTGAAAATGGATTTTCGACTGTGGTATTTTGCCCATTTTCTCCATTTGAAGATATATTTTCTCCATTTGAGTAATATTTAATCCATTTGGATATTCATTAGGTATATGATTTTTTCATTTGGATAATATGTTATCCTTGAAGAAGATAGTACCAATAAATTTAAACGAAACATGAAACAGAACAAGTCTGTAATCGAACCCAGGATCTCTGTCTTACCGGAATTACGCCTCTAACCATCATTGGGTCCTAATTTATAATATATTTGTCAAACATAGTCAAAGCTGTTAAAATGTGATAAAACTTGGTAAGAAATAGGAAACATAGTAAAATAAAGAAAAGGTAGGTAGTACCCAAAATTACTATCCTCCTTATTTTAGCTCAAATACTTGATACATAATTTTAGTATTTACGTATTTCTGCGCAAATACATAAGTTACCATTAATAATTGACCGAATAATTGGGATTTCTATAGTTTAAAAGCTCATAAGAAAAATACATGGGGTCGTCGGAAGACCCACTTGGCCCGTCAAGAGTTAAACAATTAAAAACATAGTATTAAATAAACTTGGCAAGATTTGGTAACCAGATAATGGTTGGTGCACTTGTCTCTCATTATATTGTCTGGAGTTAAACGGCTTATCCGTATTTGGTGAGCAGATCTGAATAGCCAGGTTCCCCAGATTCCTCTTCTCCATCTCATTCCTCTTCCCGCTACCTTCAGCCTCAAAGCACGCCCTGCATGGGAATTGGGGACGCATAGTCTCACTGGCTCCAGACAGAAATGATACATCTGCGGTAGGTAGTGAAATTAAAGCTAAAGACTAGCGGGATTTAGCTTACTCTGTTTCTTTAATCCCATGACCTCGTTAGTAAAATAATAATTATTTATGGCCCAAAAACTGTACTTACCAAAGTATCATAAGATGAGAAAATTTATGAGCCAACCTTGAGCGAAGTCCTAATTCTCCCTTCGAGGAGACATCATTAATAAAACAGCCCGTCCCCTAGTTCCTCTTATCTGCGCTATTCGAGATCCGAGATCCAAGATGAAGCCCGAATTTCCATATTCCTGTGCGGCCTCTTAAATCAAATCACGCTTCTTCAAACCTTTCAGTTCCTAAGGGCAAGAGACCAGGACGGGTGGTAGAAGAATTAGACAGTTGTACGATATTAGATATTAAAAAAATAAGGAACTCAGTTTTTTTTATTTTTTATTAAAAAGGACATTCTAAAATTTACAAAGTTTTAATTTTTCAATATCACAAGAAGTTTACTTTTTCTAACAATATGGTAAATTCAATTCTTAACTGAGAATATAACTATAACTCATAATTCAGTTGTTCTATTTCCTTTTGTATTACATATTTTTTTCCTAGTCTTGCCAACATCGTAATCCTCTTCAATCACACCACTCTCATTATCTATAAATATTAAAAAAAAACAGCATACTATAGCCACAATTCTTGCTTTCTCTCTAAATATTACTTAATGATTATATCTTTGTATTATAACAGTCTTTATGTAAACATTGCTTATTACCCTGCAATACCAAAATATTATTATCTAAGTACCAGAAAGTCACCACCTACACCAATAAAAATGTCATTGAACTCTGTTATGACAGAACTATGTATAGATACTGTAAAAAATTCTCACTACCATTATCATCTTTAAACACCTATGGCACCACTTTCACTCTTTTGCACTCAAATAATTCCTATCATTTTACCAGGTTCATCCATAAACACAAAAACATCATAGCAATAACCTCAAGTGAAACTAACCCCTCACACATCAGTGCTCATAACCACAAGTCATATCCTACACCACTTACCCTCAACACCAACGCTTACGTTCCTTACTTGCGTAACTCTGATTATACATGTAATCCATTCCACCATTATAATTATCTACATAGTTATAATCAAACGAATAAATCTGATACTTTCATTGCATTTAATAACCATTACGATTGTAGATCTTCTATGTATACTTACTTGTTTAATTAATGTTATTCTCTCAAAAACTGTAAAATTCACCCTCCATAACACAGGGTCATCCCTAGCATGGAGGGTGAAATATGACAAAAACCATATGTACCCTTCTAAGTCTTGTATTAATAAAATAAATAAAATAAATAAACAGTGAGATATGATTTTAAGCAGTGTTAGAAAGAAATAACAAGAAGCTTTGTATTTGCTAATTTTCCACACACTTCTAAATAATAATATTAATTTTCCAAAAATCGAAATCCTTGCGAAAGTTTTTACATGCTATAAGAATATATATTTTTACGCCACAATGTTTGTGGTGTGGCGATGAAATCGCTCATATTATACTCGTATGTATAAACCAACATACCAAGCTAAATAAAAAGATGACCCTACTAAATATAAAAAAAACGAACTTTCCTTAACTATGCTATAATGGCCGTACGTTTGTTTTGCGAGGATTTCATCCAACGGGCAATGTAAGCGGCACATGTAGATTGTAGAAGAGGCTAAAGGATTTTTAGGATATGTTAGGTAGGTACGTCAGGTCTGCGAGAAGCGGTGTGAGGCTTAGGTTAGGTTCAATATTTAATAAAATGATTGAAAAAGCAGTAGATTTAAAGTACGAAAAATTATATAATTATTCTATAATCATAATCGACCTATTTTGATAAATAGAAGTTTGTAAACAAATCGCAACCAATTATCTCAGTACAACACACAAGGGGGAGATGGGGGAGAGAGTGGAGGGTGGGGGAAGAAAAGTTGAAAGTTGGAGGAGTGCGGTATCCTTCAAACTTTCTAATTCAGTAGCATCGCACACGATAACTTCACAACCCACTCAGATAAACAAATATTTTTCATTAAAAATATTTGTTTATCTGAGTGGGTTGTAAACAAATATTTTTAATGAAAAATATTTTTGTGATATTTTTTATTTTGTGTGTTTTATAGATAAACAAATATTTTTCATTAAATAATATGAAATTGATTTTTTTAATTATTTTTATTTTTGGAATAATCTAATGAGTAAAACCTCAAATTGTAATATTTAATTATTGAAGGCATTATTAGCGATTCCTAAATGAAAATTGTCTTGACAATTGTCTATCTGAGACAAAATTTAAAAAAAAAAAAACTCAGTACTTTCCAGATAACATTAACATGTTAATTTCATAAACATTAAAAGATGCGATGAGTTTTTTTCGTCTTGATTAGATACAACACTAACAGTTAGCGCGCTAATCGGAAACTCATACAAACAATGACTGTGTGTTATTCCCATTTAAAACCGGCATTTTGCCCGTTGTGTATCTATACTTTAGCTGTAGTATTTGTCCGCCTGCAGACGAGAAAGTTTAGTTGCGGAGACAGTTGCGTTACAACAATTGTGGGCATAAAAATTCATTACGGTATTCGGACAAAATACGGTACGGAACAAAAAAATTGTCTTAATATTTTGAATCATAACTTGCGAAAAGTATTTTTTTCCTAAAATAATTAATATATCTACATCTACGAACAAGTAGTTTTTGAATAATTTTGTGTTTACTCTTAACTGCAGTCAGTTCGGAAAGATATTTTTGAATTTTTAATAGTCGTAAGTAGAAAAAATATTGTATTGAATTAGTAGGCGCATTAGACACTCGTTTTCTAAAATTAATTATAAAACACCCTAATATTATAGAGCCTTCTTCTTCTGGCGCTAGGAAAATTAGAAAGAGTATTTATCGATTTATTTTTAATGTAAGTTTATATGTTATTAAGACTATAGTTATAAGCCTTAGTCGTTAAGTCGTTAGTTTTAGTATTTATTATTTAATTAATATATATTTGTACAGCGCTCTTGAGGTAATTGTTCATGAAAACGGCGCTATATAAATTGGGCAAATATTATTATTATTAGGATATATTTTGGATTCAATCGGGTAAAAAATTAAATTAAAGAACAACAAACTTATTTTATACTGTCTCTGTACTGTGAAGTCGATAAAACTTAAGTTTTTAAAAGTGTACAATGCGCTACAATCTTATCAGATTCTATAAATATAATGTACAGCAAGCCAGAAATTAGCAAAGCACATTCCCTTTCCTACAAATTGATTATTTTGGAAAAAATCTTCTGCTTGCTAGTGTTGGTTTACGAGGTTTTTGAGGTTCAAAAAAATCCTATTTAACCATTTTTTGTTAGTCATAGACACAATGTTTCAATATATAATATGTTGACAAATGTGTCAAAACAATCATTAGCAGGTATAATAATATACAGGGTATTAAGAAACGTACCTACTTGACTTACCATTGGTTCCTGAAGTTATTTGAAATTGAAAAAAATTAGGTGAAATAGTGGTCGAGGGTGACTTTAAAAAAAATAAAATCAATGCTGTAAAAAAGGATTGTTATAATATGTGTTGATATTTTGTTTACAGTTAATTAAAATAGAAAATTTGACCTAATTCTTTTTTTTAAATGAAACATCGTGTGTTTTAGATTGGTTCATATTGTTTAGCAGTTAAGAAACGTAGTACAAAAATTCTAAACACGTAAATAATTGGGATGCATGGGATGTTTTACGTTTTGTTTTAACGAGGGTAGGGACCATAAATTACGTTTACCGCGAGATAGCTATTTTAAAAGATTACTCAGGCGTACTTTTAGTTTTAACCTCGAAGGATTCCTTTCTAAGATAACGTTTTATTTTTGGTCAAGTGCTAAAAATATCTGAATTGAATACAAACGTGGACCGTAAACAAAATACGGTCGAGAAGCTTTTTGTGGTATTTTTTTGTATGTAGGGTATTGTATATATTAGAAGCTAAAACAGACTGTATAAGAATGTTATTTAAGAGGAAGCGACAAGCGAAACATGTGTATATTCCTGGTATACCTTATATTGTAGGTAATAGGCATTAAAATCGGTTAACAAAATGAGTCATTGAGTTCATTTTGTAAATGATTTTATTTTGTAAATAATTTTATAAGAAAGCAAAACAGTTAATCAAGTGAAACTGTCACAGATAATCTTAACTATAATACAGTATTTTTTTTAAAAGTTGTTTCCTTTGTGAGTTCATACATTTGGATTGAAAAAAAAAAATTTTTTTGTAGTTTACATTTATATTTTTTATTGAGTAATTTGTTTTTTATTTGTATTCTACTCAAGCGAAACGATAGGAAAACTTTCAATTTATCTAAAGCATATTTTTTGGTACTCGTGATGTACACCAATTCGTTATAAAGATTAATCAAATAGTGATTTAGCATTGAGCTTCGCCTTAAGGCAATGTCATGTAAAATCGTGTGTTTTTGGTATGAAAATTTGATCGCTTACAATATTTTAGATGCTTCAATTAAATACTGTGAGTAGAGCACATCATTGCCTTTGAAACGATATAAATTTTTTATGATTAGTCTTTTAATAAGCTCTGAAGTATGAGGCCTATAAAACTACTTTATAGTTCAACCTCTTTTCGGTTACAGTTTTACTGTATGATGTGGCAAATTAAGTTCTTTACAAAATTATCGTAAAACATTTATATATTTGTGCCTGAATTTGGCAAAATAAATTAAATCACAATTTTTGGCGATGTTTTTTTGTTGCATAAATCAAAACAGGCGACTGTTGTTGAGCGGGAATTTAAACCTTATCGCCATTTACATAAGGAGTGTTATTGTTAGCGTCTCGATTCCAAATGTTACACGACGTGATGACTAGCCTTAATCATTGAAGACAGTATTAACGACCCTCAAACGCAATACGTGAAACAGAAAGGACAAAAAAAAGATTCAGTTGTATGTAGGAATTGAACGCAGGACCTCTTACTTGCCGGGTAAGTGCTTTGACCACTGAGCTAATTCGACCATACCAACTAACGTCATTTTTAACTGTATATTTGTTAATCATACACAAATATAGCAGCTAAATATATGCGTTGTGAAAATGAAGATAATGATGGTAGCCAGCTCTCATTTGAAATATAATACAATTAAAAATGACTGATTGAAATGGTCGGATTAGGTCAGTGGTCAGGGGACTTCCCCGGCAAGGAAGAGGTCTTGGGTTCAATCCCTAGATGTGACTGAATCTTTTTCCGTCTTTTCTGTTTCACGTTCTTCGTTTGAAAGTCTTTAATGTATATTTTTTTTAAGAAAGAGAAAGATTACCGGCTTACGAATAACCTAAAAATATTAGAAAATCTATCACATAATAGGGCCTATGTCGTCTTTGGGGATGCTGTGTGGAGGGTATTATTAGGGAAAGGAAGGAGAGAAGGTTCTAAGAAGGTAAAATATATGAGGGTTCGGTAGGAATCTGGGGGTCGATGTGTCCAGAAGCGACGGACGTAAGAATCCATCCCTCCCACTACGGTGCAAGGCGATCGGTCGAGAGAGAGTTCGGCTGGAGAGGTCAAAAGGTCTCCCTCAAGTCTCTCTTACTTGCAACTTGGTAAGTGATCAAGTTTGAGCTCTGTGATGACTGATGAACTTGAATATGAATATGAACTCCACACTGGAGGCCCTGATTAAAATAATTTCACTAGGGGCCTTTGTCATCTTTGGAAATGCTGTGTGGAGGGTTTTTTGTGTAAAGGAAGGAGTGAACCTAGGTCTTTAAGCGACCAATGTTTTAGGAGGGAGGAAACACAGAGGCCGGAAAATCGTTCCACAGCTGACCTGTCGAACTCAAGAACCAATCGTAGAAATGACCCGTTCTTACGTGACAAAAAATGCCAACTGTGCACAAACGTTTGACCTCGGATCAATTTCCATTGAAATGCCGGTAGAACGAGCACAGCATTCTAACCCGAAGCATGTGCTCTAAAGATTGCAATTCGTTATGTTAAGATAGGAGATTCTATCAAACGGACCGCCCGATTCTGCACAGAGTCGAGGTTTTTTTATAGGAATTTTGGTGTTCCAGACCAGAGGTGGCTGCCAAATTCAACATAGGGGCGCACTTGCAATTTATGCAGGGTAAGCCGTTGTGTACTAGTGTGGGAGTATTTTCACAAAATTTGAACAACTCAATTAAAACCAACTCAACCGAATTGAAAAGTTAATTTTCAAATTCTGTTTAAGTTCTAATCAAGTTCTATAATTATTTATCCATGGGATAATTGTTTCGCAGATCTGATATATCAACAGATTTTAAAAAGTAATTTAAAAAATCTTGAAAATTAGTTTTGAAATCACTTAGAGTTACACCAAGCATATCAATGGATGGCCAGTTTTACCAACAACCATCTTTATTTTTCATTTAATGATAAAGATAAATTATTACTTTCGTAATACAGCTTCATCGGGGCATGTGTTTATCTGCAGATCAGTCCGCCCTAAAATCAATGACATCATCTGATAGTCTTTGGAGCCCAGAACGTAGATTATAACTATGACAAAAATGAAGATTAAACGTTAGCATTCCACGGCCAATGATAAATTAGGTGTCACCCGTAAACCCCGAGGTGTAATAAATGTAATGTAATAATCGTAGAAAAACTTTATGTCAAACGGAAACGATCAAATAATCTTTTTTTACGATTTTCCACATGGGCTATGATCAAATAGCACTTTCGTTTAATTCATAAAAGCTGCTTTAATCTTCGCGTATAAAATGTTTATCACAACAGTAAATAAGATTTCCGTAAACTGCCTTCCATTAAAATAAATTCCACAATGTGTGTTGCTTCGATACTCTTAACAGACCCGAGACATCTTTAGAAGTTACCCTATTAGAGATTGATAATAGTGTACGCTTGCAATAATTTAATATTAGCAAAGAAATATTCGTTTTCTACTGATCAGCTGTTTAGTAGGTTTTAAAAATTTTTGCTTTTCATTTCGTAATAAGAGTTATGTAGGTTTTTAGGTGATAAGAGATCTGTTCGAAGGAGTTCAGATCTGTTTGGGGAAGTCGGAGGGATCTGTTCTTCTTCTTTCTTCTTTTATATGGTGGGGGGGGGTCAGAGGGATCTGTTCTTTTTCTTTCTTCTTTTATATGGTGGGGGGTTGGAGGGATCTGTTCTTCTTCTTTCTTCTTTTATATGGTGGGGGGTCAGATGGATCTGTTCTTCTTTCTTCTTTTATATGGTGGGAAGGGGGGGGGGTCAGAGCTTTATTGTATTCACTTAACACTGAGGGGATCACATAGCACTCTTTTTAGGGTGAATTGCCTAATACAAAAAAAAACACTGAGGGGATATCAGAAATCTGTATCTAGAGTACAGATTGTGAACTCTCCGTCATCAAAATGTGTTTCTTATTGAAGTGAAACCTGAACCTGAACCTGAACCTGACCTTGACTCACTTGATGGGGACAAGATTTTTTTGGGCGTCCCCGACTTTTTTTACCATTCGTTTTTGAAGTGAAACTTCTTTACGCGCGTTATGCATTTTCGAGGACCGGAGTAAAACCGACTCATGACCGTCACGAAAAACCGTGATCATTTCGCTATAGGAGCCTAGCTAATATTATACACCTAGTTTAGGTCACTCTCCAAACTCAGCTTCGCGGTCTAGAGGCAGAGCGCCCGACTGTCGTCGTGAAGAACCGAGGTTCGATCCCCGCTTTAACTATTTTTTTTTTCTTTTGTTGATTTTTTTAATACGAGGAAAAGTGATAAAATGCTCTCGTGCTGCGACTTTTAGATATTTTGACTATATGATATTTTGGTCGAAATAAAGCTTACAAATCGAGCCGGTAGAGTCGCTCGGTATTTTGATTAATTATTTTTATTTTGAATCATTAAAATTACTAATCAAGTCCGATAACGCGACTAATTACCCTCGCAGATGTGCGTGACAAGTTTTTTTTAGTAAAAAACACAGCCGGAAGTGAGTTTTTCAAAATTTAGAAATGTTTTTCAAATTCAGACTCCATACGGGTATGAGACTGTTAAAACACGATAGATCTTTTCCAAAACGGACAAATATACGGAAATATTTTGAAAAACGACAGATATGACTTCACACTGCCGCATATCTACCGCATATCTTCGATTCGACCCTATATAAAGAGTTAACGAGACGTTATGTGATATTATTCATTTGCCGTGTTTGAAAACGAAAATTTGCGCGGGACAAGTCAATTGAGGAGTACACTTTGTATACGTGGTTCTCGTCGCGCGAGATACCTCTCCTCGCAGTCTAGAGGCAGAGCGTTCGACACTCGTTATGCAGGACCCGGGTTCGAATCCCATATTTTTATAACTTTTAAATTTTTTTTATCACATGCTACTTATAAATATGTCAACAGACAGAAAAAAGAGAGAATTAAATGAAAAGAGAGAGAGAAGAATACTAAAAGTTTCACTTCCGTCGTGCGTAGGCTTGCCACACACTGTATTTTTAAAATTTAGATTCTGTTGCAAAGTTTTTACATAATGCCGATTTCACATCCCTTTTTACTAGGGTCGTGTTCTGAGGCGGCGTGTAGTTTGTATATTTTTGTATTTATTTTCTAGATCTATTGACATTGTATTCATAATTACAGCAAGTTATTTATCACTTTGTTCGACTCAGCCACGTTTTTACTTTAGTTTTAAATACATTAATTTTTATTGGAATAACATAAAAAAAAACTTTTGAAGGTTGTAACCCAGCAATGTAATATATAATTGAAGAAGAAGAAGATAATACTAATAAATCTAAATGAAACATAAAACAGAAAAAGACACAGGACATTAAATGGTAACGTTTTTAACCGGGAATCGAACCCAGGATCTCTGTCTTACCGGGATAACGACTGTAAACACTTTTGGACCTAATTATTGTACGTCATTTTCGTCGAATGCATTATGTGAGAGTTGTGTGGAAGTCTCCCCTCTCTGCCTACCCTTGTAGAAGGTCACCATGGTTAGTAATTTTTTAAGAATGTACAACCACAACCATAGCATTTAATGCGCAAATCAAACTTGAATTTATTCACAACAAAAAAAAATTACGCCGGTAAAATCTTTGTAATGCTATGTTACAAAATTTACCTGCAAAATTATTTAATATGTTTACTTGTAAATATAATGAATATTTTATGCATAAAGTTTCAGTTAAGTTAGGGCACAGTGTTGTATGTAGCTGTAACTTTTCCAAATGAAATATAAACCACATTATTGCACACATTATACGTACAAGTCATAAACACAATTATGTTAGACATTTTGTATTGTGTGATAAAATGCGTGCTTGACAGCTTTCACTTAAATTTTTGTGATAACTTTTACTTTGGTAAATAGTCCATTAAAAAAAATATACTTCAATATAAACATTTGACAGATCTTTATTAGTCCATGGGACGAATTTACCTTAATCAATAAATGTAAAACATACATTTTAAATTTGATAAGATTTTTTTGCGGTTTATTTTTTCAAATAAATGAATACCGCACAAGTATCCCAACTACTCCTAACCGTCTGGAGCCAGTGATACTATGGTATCCCCTATTGGAGTATGTCGTAAAGCTGAAGGTATTCGGTATGAGCAGAAGATGGGAGAAATGATGGATGATGATACTGGGGGTATATTCCACTCTGGAACGTGCCGCAAAGAAACTGTATATTATTTTTAATGATTTAATCGTGAAATCACACGTATTACACAAATACAATTTACTTGCCAGTCTAGACCCCTACCCCTAGACCACGCCACGTCTTACATTCTTAAAATAACTACTTTTCAATCTAAACTTGTCTTTCATGTTTGGTCCTTGCCGTGCAATTATTGTAATTTTCCCTCCAGTTTACACCCATCCCACTTTGATTGATACAATAATTGTACTGGGACCCAAGTTCTGGTTTATTTGGCGGACTGTATAATACCCTCGACCAAAACCGGAGCAGGTTCTGGATTCAAATGCACTGTCCGGTTTTCGGGAGATTTACGGTGAGGTTCACAATGGGAATTATTTTTAGACAATTTATTGATGTGATGGTAAAATATTGTTCGGAAACCGGCGTCGGTTTATTCATCACAAAATTTTAACACTAAAGCAATACAACTTCTTAACGTACAGAGTTAAAGTAGGGCTTAAAAAATTTCAGTTAATGTGACTTTTAACAAAATAATGACAGAAATAATTTTTCCCAGTTGTAATGGTTTTGCCAACACGATCGAGAAGTAATGTTCAATTCCTCGCCCGGCTGAGTCCTCCATCACAACACAAGTTTTGAAATAGAGTAAAAATCTATCGATAAATGCTTAAGCTGCATCTGAAGATACACTGTGATATTCATACTTATAACAATTTAAATAACAGAAAAAAACGTGTTTTTAATAATTTTCAGATTATACTTAGCAATTTTTTCAATCGAGGGAATTTTATATAATTACCGTTTCGGCTTTACAAATGTATGGATCTTAAAAAATAACGTTAATTTTAATAAGAACTTAAAAACTTTAAGTAGTAAAAAGAAAGATGTGATAAATCATAAGAATCATCTCTGCACTTAAATGAGATATGGAGTAGAGTTAACTTCGACTTAAAGTAACAGCAACAATGTAAAGATGTATCACATAATTATTTGTGGTATAATGAGACGGAAGTAATGAACGAAGAAAGATGTGTAAGGAGAATGTATGACTTGAAAGTGAATTGTTAAAGAAGTCAACGACGTCCGTGGAAGACATGACACAATCAAATGAAACAAATAATATATTAATATTATTTTCATCTTGAAATGCACCCAGTTATGAGGAACACTAGAATTCACAACCTCATTACTTTACCCCGAACCATTTATCCCCAAATTCCCCGGGCAACGCCGGGTACGCAGTCAGTTACTTGAATATGTAAAAGAAAAACTTTAAATTGTCTGCCTTATTTTGTTTTAGATAAGAAGTAACATTAAAAAAACATTTAACATAAATAACAGTTTCAGTAACATTCAAATTAATTTACTATCTCAGAAAGTGGGGTTTTATTCACTGTCAGTAACTACTTTGGCGTAACCTTCCACGAATCAAGAAAACTATTCACGAATTTCGCCATCTGTCACTCGTCGCCACGCTGAAAATAATAAATGGTTCACCCAAGTACCAATAATCTGGTATAGTCCCGCCAAAAACAGTAACTCTGCGAAGGAATTCTACTTAAAACCGATATTTTGTTCTATATGTAAGACATTATCAACGTTAAACTGAAAAAACGAAAACCTTATATTAAATAAAAAATATCCGTGACTTACTCCTAAAAGGGCCAATTTCGCCTTTTCAAATTTCACGAGGCCTATGTAGATTTTTCTCTTTTTTTGTGATTTTCATGTAAAGAAAATGGAAAAATCCCTTACGGAAATCGAAAGGTTAATTGAGATTTCAGAAGATAAAATGAAAAAATACACCGAAAACTGACATTTTGGAGCATCAATTATTCAACAATTGTGATTTTTTTACAAATGCAAAACATAATATATTTTGTTTCGCTCGTTTAAAGAATTCATACATCACTGTCAATACACTTGACAAATATTTGAATTTTAAAAGTTCATTTGTAACACCCTGTATATTCGCACCCCCTTTTCACACAGAAGAATGAACATTTTTTTATTCATCTGATGAAATGGAAAAATTATACCGCTATCAACCGATAGTATTCGCTACAGTTGCTGTAATCACTTCACTATGTGGACGATGAGCGTAGGATTTTTTCAACACATTCAGAAGTTGACAGATCAATTTTTCCTATTGAAGTTTGTAAGAAATCGGTCAAGAAACTTGTCTTGTAAAACCTTCTCTAAGGATGGGTTGTTTCATAGAATTGGAACAATTTATCAAATTTCGACGTTCATTTGCGAGTCCTGTGAAAGTCCTATTATTATATCATTATAGGCCAGTTATTTGAGAGAACACTACAGATTCTCTGAAACAACCCGTCCTAAGTCTAAGATTTAAGACAGCAGAGAAATCTTCAGGAATATTTTCGAACTTTTTCCTTTAAATAATATTTATTTTAATATAATTTACCGTACATTTTTACATTCTTTTCAACTACCCAACTTGGCACATGCCCGTATTATGACAGTCGAAATTCTTGTATATAATTATATATAATGTAATATACCCGTTAGATAGAAAGATTAAATTGTTAAATACAATTTTATTAAATACAACGTATTGGTATGATGGAGAGATCTATAATTGATCTCTTGGTCAAGCATACTGCACACGTATAAACCAACCGTATTATAAACTGTTGTTTTCTCTAAATCAAAATAAATAAACATCTTTACTAGTTTAAAGAATGGAAATATAGACTAGAAAAACAATTTTTATAGAATTTGAATTAAGTAGTAAAAAATTAATAACAAAGCAAATCAGCTAATTTTAATTGTGTCAGACATTCCTTAAAATAGTTCCTTCCCTTTATAAATAACCTACTCTGAACACTTCCGGTATACAGATCATCAGTTTACGATTTCCTGGTATTAATGCTCTCTGAGTTGAACATGTTTGGCGCAATATTCGAGAACTGTCGTTGTGCGAAAGCTGTTTTCTGATAAGTAACAGGTGTGGATTTTGTTTTATTTTTTCATCACATCCTTTTTGTTTGTTGCGTACCAACTATTGTTACTTGAATGGACTGTAATTTTAACGAGAATAGAAAGAATCAAGCGATCATTTTATTTATCCCGAGGAAAATTAGGAGTGGGGAAAAGAAGGCCATTTTGTGAATGCTGATTTTTCTTTTGTAAGTTCTGGTGTTTTCTGGAAGGTTCCGCGGCACTATTAAAAGATGTACATCTAGCAACATTTTTATAGATGTACATCTAACAACGTTGTTTCCACAACACGAAATCTTTTGTGATCACTACACGACAATGTTTAATGTATTTTCACATACGGATGATAATTTATACCCTTTTAAAATCTTTTCGAAAATTAATTAGGGCGAAAAATATGCAACTACATGCGATGATGAGTATATAAAAAACAAATGACACTCGCTTTCAGATTCTTTTTTTAAATCTTCATTATTGCTTTCTTCGAGTTTAAGCCTTAGAAACGGAACAAAACAAGGAGAAAGGCTATTTGGGTAGGAATTGGTATTTTGCGATAATCATCAAAGTATTTCAATGCTAAACGTATATGAGAATTATCTTTATGAATAATAACCGATAATGATACTACGTAATACCAGTATTTAGTTAGTTTTAAAGTAATGCATTTATCGAGAATATTTTCTACAGCGGGTAATAATTTAATTAATCGATTTTATTTTTTTCTCACAAGAATTTAGTTCATAGAAAAATATAAACATCATTGATAACAGAGTAATTCGTAAGTGTTAGATCCTGGATTTATCAGGATGAATTAATAATAAGTCCAGATTCAATTTATGGTATATACTAATTAGATCACGAGACACAATGCAAGGCACACCACTGACCTGTCACGCGCAATGCGCGTATTTTCAAAGTGGTATCCGCATATTCGCTCTCTCATTCGTGCATCTCTCACACACTTTTGAAATGCACATATACTATAGTAATAAATGTAAAATAACATTTAATTTCTATAAATATATTTCTACATATTTATGAAGAGATGTACCTCCATGAAAAACATGCTTTTTTGTAAGGAGAGATGTTATTTCCTTAGTTATTAATAATATTTTTGTAAAAAAATAATACATTTTTCTAAAGATTTTTATTTCAATTTTATCTTTATATTTATTGTGTTTTGAATTCTTTAAAGTTATTTATTTATTTTAAATAATAGAAAAAAACACTACATTAGTTACAGTGATGACACAATTTACAGATATTAAATATTTAATGGTACCTATGATATGTTTTCTTGTGTGTAGTGTATAGGAGTGTGTGTGTGTGGATGCGCATTGATCAATTTATATTATTGACATGATGCTCTTTATTATTTTTTTAATAGAGAGGAGAAAGTTAACGTACAGTTCCCATGGGCACTGTGCTATTTTACCTCATTCCATTAACAGTAACCAACAAAGTTCACCAGGGTTGTTATTGGATATGTGGTTATGTCTTCTGGTTCTACAATGTGTCTTCCCAGGTATATAAGCCTTGTTCCCAACAGAGCGGGACAATGGTACTATAGGTGAATCTTTGTCCTCTTCACATTTTCTGCATCAATTAGTGTTTTCCAATCACAACAATTGCACGTGTCTTATGAAATGGCAGTGTCCCGTCAGTAGTCCTACAAGTTCCCTCGGTGATTTTCTGTCCATATTCGCCTATATCTAATAGTTGCCTGGTTAGTTTAGTGTTAGGTCCATTTATGAGTACTTTGGATTGCCTCATTCCTTCCAGTATTTGACCGGGATTTGACGATCCTTTCAATATGTATTTTGGTGTGACCAGCTGCTACTCCTACGACCGGCTTGGATCCTGCAAGTGGTGCGTTCACTCTTTTCCTTGCTAATCCATCAAGCCCTCTCGTTGCCCTCAATTCCTTTATGTACTGGTACCCAGATCAGGGTTATTTTATTAATGGTACCAAGGGCTAATTATGCTCCTTAAGGGATCTCATATTTTGTGGAGATTTATTTAAAGTGTTTTGTTCCTCGGTATTTGTAGTTATATATTATGCATAATGATTGTTGTAACCTTTTTTAAAGTGAACAAAAACTTAGATACATCCTCGTCCTTGTCAATTCTTGGTTCTGAAATATTCACCCTCATAATGGCAGGGTCTGCCAAATAAAAAGGGTTCAATTTATTAGCACCGACAGCCGCTGCCTTTATTTGGGTGGGTCCGGATTGTCCCTACCTTACGTTAAGTGCTTACCCCACGCTACGTTGCGTTACTCAACCCAACGGCAACTACTATTGCCGGCCCGCACTTCCCAGTAACAGTCCTGGTGACGAAATGACTGATGATTTTCTTTCAATACTGGAAATTAAGCTTAGGAAATTGCGATAAAGATGCATTTTAACGATAAATTTTTTAAATAATATTATTTACATAAATGAAAAGGATGCGTGTATCTTAAATATCATTATTTACCAAGATAGAAAAAGATTACCTAGACCAAAGGTCTCCAAACATTTTTGTCCTATAAACCACGTTCAGAATTATTTTTTCTGTTTTGAGTAGACACATTTCTTTCCTAATACTGATTTTTCAGATCGAAATTTCCCAATATTTTCCTAGATTTCATAATGGGTTTGCTGCATAAAGTATTCTCGATTGCTCATTACTGGATTCCCCACAATATTTTTGAATTCATTTATTCCCTACATGATATTTTAAAGTTCATAGGAGAGGGGGAGGTGGCTAGGGAATATAAAAATAGTTTATAATTCCCAACAATATATAATCGATATAGCCCACTTTGGGAATGAATGACCTACAGGAACAAAATTTTCTTCTCTGAACAGTTTTACTTTAACTGTAATTGCCAACCCGAAATGGATGCCATCCCTAACTTGGCGCAATATTCGAGAAAAGGTCAGTCGATTAAAACTGCCGCAAATTGATAATTTTATCTGTGATTCCCTCTGTTTTGCACATTATTGTATTGGAATAGAACGGACATGGATATAAAGATGGGTCAACATCGGAACACATTTGCATATAATCTTCTATTTTTTATGTATCTAAATAAAAAAAAATGTACGCAATCAACATGCGCGTGAACTATATACAAATTTTTAACTTAAGAACCGTATGAAGTTTTGCGTTCATTTGAGATGCCTTAACAATCAAGCATACTCGTATTAATAAACAAAAAAGCTGAATAAAATAAAATAGCGCATTACCTAGTAATTTAAAACTTCCGGAAACGAACAAAAAAACATTGGAAAAAGCTCTTAAAAGCTATTTCCTTAGCAGTTTCATTAATGACTAACACAATCTTCCTCTAGAACTCCATAATAACATCTGTGTTTATTTATTTTAATGTATTTTATTTATTTGTCTTGTCCTTAATCTAATGTTGTCTTTCCCGAAATGAGTCTTATAAACTCACTGGGAATAATACATTATTACTTTGTTATCATTTTGTAATGTATTATCTTGTAATAAAAAATAACAAAAAATAATATATCCAATGCTTTTTACATTTCCGAATTACAAATAACCTGACAATATTTGAAAATCTCTTACTACCATCACAGTAAGTGTAAAATGTTGCTTGTGTAAAGATGAAGGACTTAGCCAGGCGATAAATTGAACTTACGACGCCGGGTTGGACCAGCCGCAATGCCAACTAAGCCAATGACCGGTCACACCTATATTAAATATGTTTTACTATAATTATTATATTATATTTTCATTGTATTTTTTTATTAAAAAATGTGCTGCAGAAGAAGACTTAGTATTTAAAAATCACGTCTTACTGTGTTCGTACACGCTAATCTCCAAAACCGCCCAACCGATTTCAATGAAAGTGTATAAATACGCACGGTTACCCCACGTGACTCTATCGTCTGTCGACCACATACATTTATTTATAATGGGTACCTAATCGTCCTCAATTAGGAATAATGATTTATAGCACGGCCTGTTGAATACATCATATTATAATGTAATTTTGTCCTAAATCTTGAATAGTGACTTGTATGTTGACGACTTCATTTTAAAGTTGAAATCTTAACGACGTAAGTAAAGAAGCCGTGCACGAAAATATGCGACACGCGAATATGAGATACCTTAGTGTATTGGACAGACCTACGGTGAATTTGCCCTAGCAAAACTCTAAAATAAAGTAAAAATCTTAAAGACATAAGTGATAAAATCATATACATACAATTTTTCAAAGTAATGGATTCCTCGAATTTGCTCTTGCATGCCTAGAAAATTGATCTTTCCCAGGCGTTTATTTTAATTATTTCTGATGAACGTATTACTAAAATCTCAGATGTTTCCAGAGCAAACGCTCGAAAAGTTACTAATTCATCGTCTAGAAAAATAAAATCTGGTGCTTATCGCTAATTTTTTTATTAGTATTATTTTTATTTTTCATTTAAAATAAAATATTTTAATGGCAAGGTACTGTTTTTATATACCTTTATCTTAAATATCAGTAACTTACATCTATAGGAATCGATCTAAATGTATCATATCATCGTTATGAATTCGTCGGAAATATTTAAAATGTGAGCCTCGTGCAAACCTCAGTTATTAGAATCTTGTGTCGCCTTAATGTTAAAAAAAACGTTCTACGTGATTTGGTTGTACTATAATTAGTACTACTGTCGAATTATAACAAAATAGGGTTGTGTTACGTACGTGCGTTGTCACACGGTTTTTCACACTTGTAAGTATCTAAATCAATTTAACCTAGCTAGGATTGTGTTTAATTGCCATTTCACGGAAAATAGTTGGTTACATGTGCATTGCGCATGTTGGTTGTACCGGAACAACGCTCAATGATTGGAGATGCGAAGGCATGCATAGCAAATTACATGCAAAATACATGCCGATAAGCTCGAATAAGGGAACAAATATTCGTGAAAATTTACTTTATTCACAGATTGTTTTTTGCAATAAATTAATACGGATATTTAATAAAGTCATGATTAGAATCAGAGCATTATACATATTATTAAAAAAAAAAACATTTTTTTTTAAAATTACTGATTTAGAAAAGGAATCATAACTATGTTTGAGTTACACATTGAATATGTCGTTTTGTATCGTTATGTTTGAGTTATGCATTGAATATGTCGTAATGTATAATTTCACGTTCGCCCCACTGTTGATATTGGCAGCCACCTCTGGTCTGGAGCCCCAAAATACCTGAAAAAAACCCTTGACCCTGACCCGTTTTATAGAAACCTCTCTTTTAACAAAAGGATTGCAATCCTTAGAGCACAGGCGTCAGCAAAGATATTAGAAGAACGAGATGTGCTATGAGCAGTTCATACTGTGTGGAATTGTTTTGCCCAGTGTCGCCGGTTTTGTTCACCAATACTACTGCACACCTTCGCTTACGCTAAGGCATCCGCACTAATACATAGAACAGATTTCTGTGCGTACACGTCCCGATAGTATTCAAAGTACCCTAATTAGGTAGTACTCCGCCTACGGTCCGGCGGCCAACATAGCATATCTCGTTCTTCTAATATCTTTGGGCATCAGGTACCTATCCTTGATCTACCAGTATTACGATGGAAGATTCTCCGAGGAACTAGCGTCATTGATCCCTTTGGCACTGGTGCATAATCGGAAAACACGCCAAAGGTGCGAACAAACGTGATTAACATTTGTCACGGGTCGCTTCTACGACTTGTTCTTGAGTTCAACAGCTCAGCTGTGGAACAAGTTTCCTCCCTCCTGTAAGATGAGTCTCTTCAAGACCCATGTTCACTCCTCAAAAAGATACAGAATCCACAGAGATGAAATAGGCTCTGAGGAAAACTATTTTCCTCACTGTGTGGAGTTAATGGAAACAAAATAAATAAATAAAAAAGGGCATTTGTTACTCAATCACACAACAGAAGTCCTCAAAGTTTATACATTTGAAATCTCACTTCTGAAAAGTTTTTGTTTTTGAGTACTCTTTAATATTTTTTTTAATGATAAACTAATGTTTATAAGACAAGGTTTTTTATGCATAGCACAAAGGATAACAAATTTTTATAAGCAATAATTACTCGGGAGGTATTTTCTATTTTTATGGATATTTCAGGAGCTTAGCATGTTAGAAATATAATATTTGGAAAACAAGATTAGGGTTACTTAACACTTAAGATCTTGTTTCCCAATGCAGATCATATTGTATGCTTGATAATACCTTGAATTTATTTGATCATTTTGAAAATTTTAAAATTATTTTAGTCCTCAAAGAGATATTTCTTATTAGAAAGGAAAAAAAAGCATTGTTTAATTTATAAAATAATATTTTACAATGTAACATGTATAAATATAAAGATAATACAAAAAAACATAAAAATGGATCCACAATATCAAGATATATTATATTTTTATTTCAAGTTCCTGATGAAGAATTGTTGCATTGAAAGGGTTAACTAGGCAATGGAATTTTCGTAAAGAGTTAGACAACAAAGTTTTCAAAACAAACATTCATTTATTTCACATATATTTTATTACAATAAAAAACACATAAATTTGTTTTTGACCACTATAGTTAATTATAGTTAACCAATATAAAGTTAACAATATAATATAGTGGTTAACTATAATTAACTATAGTGGTCAAAAACAAATTTATGACGGCCGGCATAGTCCAGTGGTAACGCATTGGACTGCCATTCCGAAGGTCGCGGGTTCGAACCCGGCGTGCGCAAACAAATTTTATTTGATTAATTTGTGTTATTTCACAATTAATTAATTAAAATAATATATAGTATATTTGCGGCACGTTCCAGAGTGGAAGATACTACCAGTATCGCCCTGGTGTAAGACCACCATTCAGAATTGAAACGTTGCTCCAAATGGCTTTAGCCGTGTTTAGTGACTAGATCTGAATAGCCAGGTACTTCCCCACCTTCCTCTTTCCCTTCCCCACTTACCTTCAGCCTCACAACATCCCCCAATCGGGGATGCCATAATCTCACTGGCTCCAGACGGGAGCAGTTGGGACTCTTGTGAGGTATTCACTATAAAAAAAAAAAAAATGTGTTTTTTATTGTAAATTATGATGAGCCACAAAGTGAATGCTTTTTACAATTACGTATATTTTATTATTTCACAGTCCGCGTTGTAGTATAAAACTGTAACGTCGACAAGGCTTCAACATTCTTGCTTTGTTTTATTAAATCTTCGATATTTTACAGAATGGCCATAGCAAACCTAACGGCAATTGACGTTTTTCCAATATCGCCGTCCAATAAATGCTTCTGTGCTACAATATTTGCACGGAGAATTTTGCCGCAATAAGCTTCTGTTAAAACCTTCACAACACAAAACAAGGATTGAAAACTAGAGGCTTTTCGATTTATATTTTGAATATTTCAACCGAGTAACAAAGATAAAAATCTTCTATTTTTTGTAAGTGTTTATTTTTTATCTGTAATTTAAAACTTTATTGAAAACTACTGTATTTGATATGATTTGAGATTTTTACGGCCAAAAGTGTCATAATGGCTTATAAATAATTATGAACAATTATTAGTCGCCTGAAATATCAATACATATTGAAAATATCTCCTGAGTAAAAATAAATGCCGCCAACGGGAATTGAACTCGTACCTTTTGATGTCCGGTCAGGTGCTTTGAACCACTGAGCTATGTCGGCTTATTTCCAACCCGCCAAACAATTCAATATGTACTAGTACCTCAATCAACAATTACTGCCTACTTTATTTTTTTCACCTGTAAACAACCAATTGTATTTTATAGGAAAGGCTTTGTTAGTGCTAAATTTTCCCACTAGATGGCGTCCAGACATATTATATCTACATTTGTTGGTGAAATATTTTGAATTTGACAATTATTATTTCAGGCAACTAATTAGTTATTGTTTATAATTATTTATTATCCTTTGTGCTATGCATAAAACCTTGTCTTATAAACATTAGTTTATCATTAAAAATAATAATGGTTTATTTTTGGGTTATTATGTCGTGTTGTGCTACCTCCTACTTTAACCAACGTTTAATTTTCTGAACCGTTGGCTAAAGAAGTAGGTACCGCATCAAGGCATAATTCCCCAAAAATAAACCGTTTTAACTATTGTACTGAAAAAAACTTCTATTATTCAAAATAATCGTACAAAATAATATTTAAAATTATTTCCAAAACAGTGAAATTACCGTGGTTCAAATCAAACTAAAGTTATGAAATATTTAAAATTGAAGTAGCCATGCGTAAAGGTTACTTATAATATGCCAAAATAATTTGAGAATTCTAACTTGATAGGAGACATCACCATCTATATCAGGGGTTTGCCCGAGACCCACATTTTAATTAATTCCGACCATTTCGTAACTATAACATCTTTAGAGAACTTCTTGTAGAGAACATCTAAAATTGCCAGATGAATTTTGTATGTGCAAAACAAAGAAAAGTGAAAGCTCGTCTGCTTGAACAAACCCGGTGTAGTGATGTCAGTAGACTAAGCACCGAATGTTATTCAGGCTTCAGTAAAACATTCCTACTTATAAGAAACAGCGTAATATGTACACAGGGCGCACACAACAGATATGGAAGTTTTGGAGGGCCGGTACAACTTGGGAGGGATCTCAATGTGTCGGGAGGGTCGTGCCGATTTCAGTCGTTACCATGGTTTGTTCTGGACAACACCGAGGCTTCGCCGTCCTTTCGTCGCCACCCAGCGGACAATTTGCCATTTCTTCTTGTGGGGCTACCTGAAGGAGAATATTTTAAAAACTTCAGAAATTGCCATTATCAATGTATCGCTGCTGGGGGCCATTATCTTTCTGATGTCATCTTCAGGACTTGAAGCATAAAACAGCATGATGTACAAAATAAAATAAAATAAGCCAAGTTTCTGTAAGTTCCGCAGTTTTTATTAATAGCCCTTCAAAACTGCATTGTCTGTTTTTGCATTGTTTTGCCGCGCCCTGTATATATAACCTACTCATAAATCTTTTTTACCTGTATCCCACGATCCAACAAAAAAAGGTTGAAACAAGGTCATAAAAACAACAAAATTCCATAATACCGGGATTAAGATAAGCACAACACCGAGATTACCGTTTGGGATTCCCGGGATTCCGGCTTGAGAGATCCCGAGATTTTATTTTTCTAGACGATGAATTAGTAACTTCCGGACGTATTCAAACTATAAAATCTGAGATTTTATTTTTCTAGACGATGAATTAGTAACTTCCCGACGTATTCAAACTATAAAATCTGAGTTTTTTTTTCTAGACGATGAATTAGTAACTTCCGGACGTATTCAAACTATATAATCTGAGATTTTATTTTTTTAGTCGATGAATTAGTAACTTCCCGACGTATTCAAACTATAAAATTGAGATTTTATTTTTCTAGACGATGAATTAGTAACTTCCCGACGTATTCAAACTATAAAATTGAGATTTTATTTTTCTAGACGATGAATTAGTAACTTCCCGACGTATTCAAACTATAAAATCTGAGATTTTATTTTTCTAGTCGATGAATTAGTAAGTTCCCGACGTATTCAAACTATAAAATCTGAGATTTTATTTTTCTAGACGATGAATTAGTAACTTCCCGACGTATTCAAACTATAAAATCTGAGATTTTATTTTTCTAGACGATGAATTAGTAACTTCCCGACGTATTCAAACTACAACATCTGATATTTTATTTTTCTAGACGATGAATAGTAACTTCCCGACGTATTCAAACTATAAAATCTGAAATTTTTTTTTTCTAGACGATGAATTAGTAACTTCTATTAGTAAATCTGAGATTTTATTAAAAAATTCATCAAAAATAAAATAGACCCCCCGGAAAGATCCATTTTCAAAGCCTGCTAGGGCAAATTCAATCGTAGATCCGTCAGATAAACCGGGGCAGGCCGTTGCAGATTATTTATACGCCTTCTTCACTTAGGTCGTTAAAATTCCAACTTTATTTTATAGTATAGTGTCGTCTTAACTTCTAAAAATATCTTCTTCTAATACGAGGCTTTGAATATTTTTGGAAAAACGTATTTTCGCCGTGTTCATATCGATATAAAAATGGATTACCTCATAAATTGGACATTAGAGACGCTAACCTCTCGAAGATAAAATAAAACAGATATTTTTATTCTTTCAACCCGTAAATCTAGTCCACTGAGGCCTCCCTAGGATTCGAGAGGCTGGAACACACAAGCGGTGTTTTCAAATAAATACATGGACCCAACCGCGGTATTACACAGGAAAATAAGATAGAATCTATAATCGATAATCTTATAAAATTATTACCTTATAAAACCTTTCATAGTAATGACTTGCCACACACATTATGTTGGTGGGAGATCAACGGTAACCATACGGAGAAAAAATGAGTATGACTGATTTATTAAAATCCGTGATGGGAAGCCATTTCATAATAAAATATTTGTCCATTCAGAATAAATCGGAACACGTGTTCATGCAGTTGCGCTTTTCAACTTACAATATTAGAATTTTTTGTGAACATGTGTCCCGACATTCCTACAACACATAGTTTTTTAGGAAATCTGTCATTTCATTCGTTAAAGGCCTGCAGTCCCGTTTTTAACAGGAATACGAATAATTTGACCATATTTTTAATAAATTAGCAATATTTTGAATCCGTAAGTTTTCTCCGTGCAAGGTATTATAATTTGAGAGACACAGACAATTTTTTCATGTTTAAGGTTTTTTTTACTTTAGTTCCACACAGGAGGCACTAAGGAAAATAATTTCCCTCAGGACCTATATCGTCTTTGGGGATGCTGTGTTGTGGGTCTTTTTAAGGAAAGGAAGAAGAGGAAGTTACGTAAATAATACAGGAGTGACTATAAATCCATCCCTTCCAGTGCAAGAGAGAGAGTCGTGAGAGTCCTGCTGGAGAGGTCAAAAGTAACTTAACTAGTCTCTCCCGATCTAGACAAGACTTAGAAAAACCTCATCCCATGAACCAGGCCCCCCTGTTAAGTCACCAAACGTAGCGAACCACTCGGGGTGTCCTATGGCAGAGGTGTAAATAATTTCCAGTACGGCGTTATAACACCCGCCTCTCAAATACTATTTACTTTATTGAAATACTGGAGGTAGGAAAACAATTTCAATTACTACGGGTCGTTTTGAAGAATTTGAACAATATAACATTTTTCAAAGTTAATATTTAAGTTCTCTGAAAGTCCTATTGCAGTTCTGTTACTACCCAAGTACGGTGAAACAACTGCACAATGATTAGATAATAACAGAACTTGAAGAGAACCCTCACAGATTAACGTTTATTCAAATCCCCCTTTTGCTGTTGGCAGATTTGCCATATTTCATCTCTAACCACCAGTTTCATAGAATCGGATTTCCCAATTCAAAATTGATGATGTCGGGACAATTTATGGGTCATCCAAGCGTGTTAATTGAATTTAGGGGCTGTGTTACTTTTACGAGTTTTCTCTATGATTAGTAGATGGTCTTTAATAAAAAAAACGAATGTAGGTTATCATTTTATATATTGTAATAATACATAATATACCGTTAACCGTGATAACCACAGATAAGTGAGTTCAACTCTACAACAAGTTATATAACTTAGATAAATTAAATCAGTTGCGCAAAAACAAAACATCATAAAAATTTACACGTAAAACCAAAACATTGGACAAAATTACATCTTTGGCTTTAAAGATCGAATAAATGCGTAGTGTTCCCCCATAAAGGCTAAAAATATTTGATCTCCCTTTATTATATAAAATTGTTCATTCAACGTTGGACTGCCCTGACACTATAAATTTGCTATCTTTACATATACCTCCAAAATATACTAGACGGAATATTTTATACTACAACAATAACTAATTCTGTGTTAGAAAGAATACAAAGGTTGGGCAATGAACTAAGTGATGTCGCTGACATTTTTAATTTAAACTTCAATACGTTTAAAGCCAAATTAGTCCACCACTTTTAAATGTAAATAATGTATGAGAAATCATTATATTTTATTTTGATTTTCTATTGTTTGTTTTATAATGTTGTTAAAAATGAAATTTGTAATTGTTATGTACTTAAAAGCCCAATAGGGCGTCAATAAATAAATAAGCGTCGTGGGTTCAATACCTCTTCATCATTGAACAGGCAAACATTTTTGGGTAAAATGATGGTTGTAGAAGTTTAAAAAAAAATTAAGTTTTCGAAACCCAGAAAAGTTTTGTTTTTCCTTTTAAAAAGTTCATGCTATAAACTTAAAATCCACCTTATATTATACAAAAGGTTTCGTATTATTTTAGAGAATCACAAAAGCGGTTGTCAGTAATTTTCTAAATTCGTGAAAGATCCGTAAAAACGATCAAATGAAATTTTCGAATCATCCTTGAATTTTTTCCAGTTGAGGCCATCCCAGCTTTTCATTTATCCCAAAATCCCCTGGAATCCCTCAAAGTATCATAATATTCTTCTGCAAACTGGTATCGGTCGCAGTATTCTAGCACTGTATGTATATACCAGTGTGGGAACCTGCTGGAATGCTTTGGAGTTCATGAAATTGAGAAGATTCGAAAAATGATATTAAATTAGAAACTTCAACTATTTTCTATCAAATCTATTTTCTTTCAACATGGCGCCCATAAAATTCGACTGCCATAATACAGGGAAACCTGTTTAAATTTTTTTATGTGACATCTCAAAAGAGCGCTCTTGTCTGTATAGTGTAAAGGAAGGGGCCATATGTCGGTTAGGCAGCGTTATGAGGTGGGTTAAGGTAGGGTCTGTAGGAAGTGGTTCATTAGAAAAATCAGATGCCAGTAGCTCGTTCCACATACGAGCCGTCTTACACAAAAACAGTCGAATAAACGGTCCGTTCTAAAAAAGCCAACATCAACTTTGAACGGATGTTCCGCTCGTGTCCGTCGAGTTTCACGCAAGTGCACCGGTATACTGAATGGAAAATCGGTCTGTTAACAACGGATTATCAATCAGACGGACCGCCCTACATTTCCCAGAATCAAGTAGGTTTATCAAATATTGTGTGGCATTAAGTATTGTGTGGCATCAATTATTGTGTGGCATCAAGTATTGTGTGGCATCGAGTATTGTGTGGCATCAAGTATTGTGTGGCATCAAGTATCGTGTGGCATCAAGTATTGTAGGGTATCAAGTTAATACGTGGGGTATCAAGAATTGTGTGGTATCAAGTCTTGTGCGGTATCAAGTATTATAATCAGAAATATCCCCTGTATTGCGGGTGCATTTAAAAATGTAGAATATTGTTCCATAACCTTATTTTCGTCTAAAATTTTTAGCATTTAAGATAAACTGTTTGCTTTTTTAATATGGGTAGAAAAACTGGACACTTTCGAAGAAATAAAAAAAAACACTCCTGCTGATGTATTTTCCATGCTGGCATTCCAAACAAAACAATCAGATTTTTCGTGTTTTCAGTACACAGATATAACAATTAAACTTTTTCATAAATTTTCTCTTATGGTCCTGTCCAAAACGGCACTATATAAATCAGCAAAATATTATCAATATTATTATATATTATTGTACTGTACTGTTTGTGATGTTAGTGGGATTACGAATATGTTTATTATTGTGAGATATTTTCACAAATATCTGTCTGCACTTAAGTCTGCTCTATAAGTTATTCTGTTGCGGGAGGGAACTCGTACTAAGATTCTCGCCTGTAGATCGGATAACATCGCCATTACTCGCATACATTCGGGTATAAGACCCAAACGGCCAACATGTTATCTCTGTCATGTGGTATTATTACTGTCACCTGTGGAGGCATCTTAAAACTATATAAACTAAATATTCTAACTCAAATCCACACACTCTAACGACACCTTTTGAGCGGTATTGAAACTATATATGTATATTTACAAACACAACAATTATAGTATATTATTTTTGCAAGAACACAATCACAAAAACGCATAAATTAAGTTTACTTTAGCTAAAATGCCATCTTATAAACCGAAAATACTTAAAAATCAATGTCATCATTTATCTTAAATTAGCCTATTCTACTATTAGGATAAAACTTCAACAATATGTAGTAATATAATTTAAAGTCATGATGTAAGAAAAATACGCAGGATTACTTTAGTAGAATATTTAACAACATAAACTAATACACAAGAGATCTGATTAGAGCTTCGATCACATATTGTAAGAACTAATAAGAAAATATATCAAAATATTCTAGTTACCACGTGACTCCAGGAGGCCTAGCACGAACAAATCCTATCGATTTATAACAAGTTTCCCTTTAACTCTTTAAGTTTTTTGTTCCACAGAAAATATTTGCTATTTTTGAACATAATATCTATACATTTTAATAAATTTTGCCAAAACGTTAAATATATGAAATTCCCTCGATAGAAAAAAATCGCAAAGTAAACTCCGAACAATATTAAAAACAATTTATTTTTATTTTTTATTGAGACACAAACAGGACATTTGGAGTATATTCTTGTATAGTATAAAATAAATTTATATACAAATATAAATGTCCCTAGACTAATGTGTCTGCAGCAATCACATTTGCAGATTCACTATCAAAACAATGTCATTATCATTTTTGTTTTATTATTTAATATAATATGGGCATGAAAAAAATCACAGTGTATCTTTAAATGCAAATAAAGCATTCGTCGAGAGATTTTTGATCTATTTCAAACGAATCATGTTTTATTTAAATTTTCACAATTTTCGCTTACTTGTTATTGTTTTTTTTAATATATTCGCGCTCCCTCTAACATTCGTATTTACATATTTCTCTGTCAAACCATCTTTGAAAGCTTACTACGGGGCCTTAAAGTCCCATGTCAATAAGATATTGACGAAATTCGTCAACTATGGTCGCTTAGCGATATTTACGAGCGCGGTCAGAATATGATTCCGACAGTCGGTAGACAAAAGCCACTACGTCGGATAAGCTGTCAATATGAACAACTCTTTGGATAATGTCGTTCGTTATGCATAATAACGGGCTTATTAATGAATGGGGGTGAACTAACTAAGCTCTTAGAACTGAAAGAAGTAGTAAAAACGATCCATAGACTTAATTAATTAATCAATTTATTCCGTTCCAACCTGGAGAAAAAAATGTTGTTGGTTATGACTAACGAGCTCATGAACTGATTAACTCTCTTTTTAGTGTCAAAAAGTACACGCGGACTGCCGCTGTATATTAAAGTTAATATTTCTATTCGAAATTGTCAATTCATTGGTATTTTAAACTTTTACGTAGCAGTCTGACGTTTAGGAATGTTCATAGTTCCAGTGTTACCAGCGTAAATCTAATTCTAATTTATTTTGTTATCAACATCGGTCTGGATATCAACAGTGCGACCGTGCTCGGGAAATCGTCGGTAATTACGCCCATCTATCCGATATTGTAAGATATCGTGGATTTTCGTGATTAATATCTGTCTCCACCGTATAGTTGCTAGTATTTACGCAATATACCACTCTCCTGTGGTTCGTTCATCGTTGAGTAGGTACCATTCACTTTTCTATTGTGCATTTGATATTTTCTTGAGCGTATTCGATTCACATAGAGCTCTTTGTTATGTCGGGCAATATTGAAGACTCTAAAAGTTTTCCAACTATGCTCACTAGGGTAGGCCACCAGATTATGATGGATTTGATTTATCGATCTCGCACGGGTCTCAAATTTTACTTCGACTCTTGAAACGACGATCACCATTTTCAGACTACTTGGTACGTTTGGCAGTAACTGTGCCGGAGCTTGATTAAAAAAAAAACAAGTGGTCACAACAGTCACCCGGTTACCAAAAAAAATCGCAGGAACATATTTTATTTAATCAATTTTTAAAATAGTTTTGAATTCTATTCTATATATTCTATTTAAGTTAAGAATTTTGAAATGGTTGATTTTTTTCTACTACTATAAATATTATACCTTTAAATTGTTTACATAATATTTGGTTAGAGCAATGCTATGATGAAAAACACCATTCACTGAATATTCTCGCATTTTTACAGATGAAACAATATTCGATTGTTTTAAGAGTCTTTTTTATGACATTAATTTGTTTAAAAATGTTATGGGTTTCAATATAATGCTCCATTTTAATGTTTGTTTTATGTACGTTACAACTGTTTTGCTTCTCAACAATTAGTATAAAAACAAATGCAGACACTGCAGACCCGACAAAAATCACTGAAAAATACAAGTGATTTCCTCATTACTTATTTTTAACAACTACTAACACTGATCAATAAATGTTTATAATAATAACCAAATGGAAATACCCAATCGCATTTCTGTGTTCTTGGTATTCTGTTCCTGTAGGCAGGTTCACGTCTTGACGTTAATTATTATTTTGTGTAATTTCGATATTAGCACCACTGGGGAAATTATAACAAATCAAGCTATGACATTTCTCCTGGTATTTTTTTCCTGTGGACAGGTTCATATTTTGACTTTTATTTTATGAATTCTTGATCAGTTCCGATTTTAAATGGCCTCTAAAATAATTTTTCGTCAACCATAATATAATAGGTAGGTACTTTATCGCTTGCCTGAATTCTCAATCTTCCATTTTTGAAAATGGAAGATTTGTTTGCTAAACACAAAGCATTAGTTTTAGAATTCACAATCGATACTGTCATTTTTAATTAGCATAACTTTTAAAGAATTGAAATTACTATCGAAATTGAACATAATTAAAAAATAAGATCTTTTAACATGTAAACATTTTTTTATTTCCCTACCATCAAATAAACATGACCAAAAAATTGTAGTTAAAAACGTTACCCAAAAAATGATAATGTTGTAAGTATATCACAAGACCCAGCAAATTTGAATATCAATAGGCCATGCGCCATACAAAATACTGAATTTTATGATTGGAATTCGCTGTACACCAAAACGTTTTTTACTTCTCATCTTTAAATAATCCCATTTAAATATCAATCTCATTTGAATAACATCACCCAACCGAAACGGGGAGGTAATAAATCATTTTTATCGAATGCTTCCTGAATAAGACTAAGATCTCGAAGGTAGTTCCCGCTCGGAGCATATATGACAGGAGGCTTAGTTCCGCCACGGAACCGTTGGGCGCTGCTTGGAGCGGGCCGCGGAACCAGTGACACCAGTGCGAATTAAGTTATATTATATTGTTGTGTTCCCACAAACAGTTCTCCAACTCGTCGTGGAAGGAGATTATAAATAAATGGTTCTTTGTGATAAATCAGGGATTTATTAATACTACGCGTATTACAATGGTGACTCGATAGGCGACCTAACTTGAAGCTGGCTAAATGGAATCAGAAACACTCAGTTTGTCTGGGAGCATTCTAACTGGTCCTGGCGACTACTGGCTACTAGCTGCCATCTTGCGGACTTCCACGCAAGCTCTATGCAATGCCCTCTATGAGTGGATCTGTGAAGCTCTTACTTCTCAACATATATTATGTATGGTTCTGGGACTTTGTGGCCAATTTGTGGAGAAACTTGAGGGCGTACATAATATAACATGTAATTTAGATATATACATGGTATATACAGAGTCTTAAGGGACGTAATTGACATACTTTAACCAGTGATTCCTGACATTATTTGGAGTAAAAAACGTAAAAAAATTTGATGTTTTTTTTTCAAAAAAATTGCTCACTTAGCCGAGTGATCGCCCAACCTCTCACATCATCCCCTTAGCTGTCTAATTCCTACATATTTTCTATGTTTTGTACGTTCAAAATCGTCGTATTTAACGTAGTCACCAATCAACAAATCTTCCATTTAAAAAAATATATTTGTCACATTAAAACATGATGTAATCTGTCATGTTTTAAGGAAAACATATTTTTAAGATTCCATTAACCATGGTTTACTACTCCTGCATAAAATAGTAAGGGAAATGGTAGATGGAAGTGTTGTTAGGGGTTGTGGGTGAGTAGAAGTGGGGAGGGGGGGAGGTGAACAAAGTAGGGCAGGCGATTGTCGAAAGGGTGGAAACTCTTCTCCAACTTTTCTCAAAATGCATGAGCAATCATTTATAATAATATGTGTGAGTTTGTATGGATTTCTGAATATGTTACCTGAAATTTGAATAACAGTCTTGGTTTTTTCTTCAACCTTCTTGACAAGGCGTTGTTTTATTATTTTGAATAGGTTATCGGCGATTATTAGTTTAGAATACTTCTGTACTTTAGTTTAAATTAAAGATCTATCTGTTATAGAAAAAAAATCATAATCGTAAAATAAGTAGGTCATTGAAATGAAATGCGTTCTAAACATTCATTATTTATTTATTTATTACACGCCCTAGTGGGCTTTTCTCTAAAAAAAATACAAGCATTTTGTATCAGAATAAACACTTAAAAATTAAAACAATAAAGAAGAATGTAAACATAATGGCAAAAATGAATCCTCACGCATATAATTGAATTTAAAAGATTCAACAAAACAAAATAGTAGAAGCGGAGAAGTTATATGGGTACATAGGTCTATTTGTGTCTAGAAGAATAAAAGTAATAGAATATACAACATTTATACTGATTAGTTTTCAAATGAAATATATCACCCAGATCAGAATATTTGTTTCCGAGATTGTGAAGTCTCGGAATCGGAGAATTTTGGTAAGCTAGTGTCCTGGTGTTATTGAAGTAAAAAGGTAAGAAATGTCGGCATGATTTTTTGGGAACATGGATATTGATACATTGAAGTAATTCGGGACAGTCAATTTTATAATGTAGTATTCTTTGTAACAGTATTAAATCTGTGCTTATTCTTCTTTCTGAAAGTTTCAATAGAGACATTTTATCCAAGAGGTATTATATCTATGGACAAGTGAAAACAACAGCTGATTCTGACAGATCCATATTTAATGACAAAAGTAGTGAAATTTAAGTAAATTTAGCAAATAATCAAAGTTGAAACATATAATCTAGTGAAAAATTTATCAAAATAATAGTGTATTTCGTGGTGACAGTGCGAAACAACTTTACATATTGCCCTGAAAAATTACGCATAACGAATTCACTGTCATTGTAAACCACAACCACAGACAATTTATGTTTTATATTTTTGAATTTGTGAAGAGGTTTTTTTTTTTGTCATAGACAAATAAGTTAAATTATTTTTAACTCAATAAGGGGTATTTCTGAACAACTGTAAGAAACCTACCTACAAACTAAGAAATAAATCAACCAAAATGTCTAAAACTCGCAAGGTTTTCAGTGCAAAGAAAGATACATCTTCACCTTTAGCAACCACGTCTGGCCCTATTGATTCACCGTCGGCGCATCAGTCAATGATTAACATTGACACCTACTCATTAATCAATTTTTTTGAGTCAAAACTTGAAATCATGCGCAATGAAAACAAGAAAGCAATTGACGCTGTTCAGTTAAAATTAGATGCGCTGTCTAACGAGTGGAAGGATCAATACACAAAAATTCTGGGATGTGTGAGCGTTCTCCAAGAAGAAAACTCAAACCTCCGGCAAGAAGTCCAGTCACTCCGAGATGCACAAGATGAGATGGAGCAGCGCAGCAGAATATGCAATGTAGACATCCATGGGATTCCCGAAGCTAAGGGCGAAAATTTGATGACATTAATAGAAAAAATAGGATCCAACATTAACGTCCCGCTTCCAAGTAGCTGTGTGGTTTCTGCGCATCGCGTCGCTCGCGGCCACTCCTCGCCCTCCAACCGTCTACGCAATATAGTCGTCCAGCTCTCCACAAAGCGACTTCGTGATGATGTCATCGCTGCAGCAAGGACTCGCCGCGGCCTTACCACGGAACAATTAGGATTTGGTGCTCCCACCACCAATTTTTATATAAACGAGCACCTTACATTGAAAAATAAAATCCTATTTGCCAAAACACGAGCCGCCGGAAAAGCTAACGGCTTTAAATACATATGGGTGCGGAACGGCAGTATTCTGGCGAAGAGGAACGATCTCTCTCGGGTTTTCACCATTCGCCGTGAAGGAGACCTTCAAAAGATAACCACACATGAAAACATGTGACTACAAACATGTTACTGCTGTCTTCGGTATCCGCTTTCCCACAGTATTCTGTATCCTGTAATTTGTTTCTTTCAAAGCTACTTTATATTTTTGTTTACCGCGCAATATCCCTGTAACTTTATACCAATACCATGTTTCTCACATATTCATTCACATTCTAAAATGTCAACATATTTCACATTCCTTGATCTAATAAGTAGTCTATGTTTTTTATGTAATTTCGAAGCCTCATATGCCCTGCATAATGTATCACTCGTGCGATTGTGGAATATGTCAAACGGCACTCCTACTCTGGTAAAATGATCTCATCATCATCTATATCCGTTTATTACCAGAACTGTGGTGGTATTAGGACCAAAACCCAGGAGCTACTAATTAATGTATTATCGAATAACTACGACGTTATAGTTCTAGTTGAAACATGGCTTGTAGCAAGTATAAATACGGCTGAATTCATAGATTCGCGTTACACGGTGTTCCGACGTGATAGGGACCGTACACTCACTGGTAAAATGGACGGAGGCGGTGTGTTGGTAGCAGTGCGCAAGGAGCTTGCATCTTCCCGGCTCGATGACTGGGAAAATGGTCAAATCGAACAAATCTTCATTTCTATTCCGGTAAGGTCTTTCAATCTCATCATATGTGCAGTATACATACCTCCTGCCTCACAACCTACGGTCTATGATACGTTCTCCGAAAACCTGGAATCTGTATATTCATCACAACCAAATAATACTTTTTGTGTACTAGGAGATATGAATCTACCAACTCTGACTTGGTCATTTTCCGAAGACAGCAGTCAAGGTCTCGCCTCCTCAAATACGGCTGCATCGAAAACTTTGCTTCAAGCAATGTCATTGATGGACTTACTCCAATATAACTGTATACCAAACCATAATGAAAAATACTTAGACCTCGTATTCTACAGTCGCGAAACAAATGTTAAACGTAGCAACAACCCTCTCCTCTCAGAGGATAGACACCACCCAGCCCTTGAATTTGATATATCCTTCGTAATTCAACCAAAAATCAAAAACAAAATACAGCGTAGGCGCAATTTCAGGAAAGCTAATTATGCTCAGATTAATGAGGACATTAATTGTATTGATTGGTTATCTGAAATCGCAAATTTACCAGCCGAAAAAGCAGTAGATCGATTCTATTTAAAAATAAACAGTGTAATTGATAAGCTTATTCCAGTATTGGCACGACGAAATGACAAATTCCCCATATGGTTTACTCCAGAACTTATTAGGTTATCAAGGAAAAAAGATAAAGTCTGGCTCAAATGGAAGACATATAAAGGTCTTTCTGACTATCGTGAATTTTCCTTCTTACGTGCTACATACAAAAAATTGACTTATGAAACCCGAAGGTTATTTTTTGACAACATCGAAAGTTCATTGCAAAATAATATCAAAAGCTTTTGGTCATACATATCCTCATTAAAATCGTCTGATGGATACCCTGCTGCAATGTCCTTCGAAGGGCGCAAATCTAACGATGCCCAGGAAATTTGTGATATGTTCTCTGAATTCTTTAAGTCAACATTTGAACCTTCCTCTATCAATGACCCAATTATTAACATTGACCAACTCGAGGAAGTTCAGGACTCTGGACTTGCGCACATTCACACAATTAAACTAACGGAAAAAGAAGTGCAATCGAGTTTAAAATCGATAGACATAAATAAGGGTGCGGGTCACGATGGAATACCGGCGTTTTTCCTTAGATCTGCTGCGTCGTCACTGTGTGTGCCGCTTACCATTATATTTAATAAATGCCTGAGTGATGGGGTTTTCCCTGATAGGTGGAAGTTGGCCTATATTATACCGGTCCACAAGGGTGACTCGCGTCAAAGAGTGGAAAACTATAGGCCAATATCCATTCTCTCGGCGATCCCTAAACTATTGGAAAGACTTGTCCACGACAATATATATCCCCAGCTTGCTGCCAAAATTACTGAACAACAACACGGGTTTGTAAAAGGCAAATCTACCACGAGTAATTTACTTATTTACTCAAATTTCTTATTTACTAGCATGGATCGAGGCCACCAGGTAGATGCAATATATTGCGATTTCAAAAAAGCTTTCGACAAGGTTGACCACCTTATTCTTATTAAAAAAATTATGTACAACGGAATTAGAGGAAATTTATTACGTTGGTTTATCTCATATTTAACAAAAAGACAACAAGCCGTATCATTACGAGGACAGACTTCTACATGGGAACCAGTTACTTCTGGCGTGCCACAGGGGTCAATCCTGGGTCCGCTGTTGTTTATTCTTTTTATTAACACTGTTACTAAATGTTTCATGCATTGTTTATATCTTTTGTACGCTGACGACATAAAAATATTTGCCATTGTTCGAAATTTAAACGATTGTCTTCTCATACAAAGCGACTTAGTAAGGTTCGAAACGTTTTGCAATGAAAACAAAATTTACCTAAGTTACAATAAATGTAAACAAATAAGTTTTACTAAAAATCACAACGCTATCAAACACAATTATTGTATTGGTAATTATTTACTCGAGCGCGTTTACTGTATAAGAGATCTAGGCGTACTTTTTGATTCCAAACTCCACTTCGATGCGCACATAGATAATATTGTGAATAAAGCTTACAGCATGCTAGGATTTGTCATCAGAAACAGCCGTGAATTTCGAAAACCTGAAACATATCTTCTTCTTTACCACACTCTGGTCCGTTCTCAACTTGAATACTGCACCTCCATATGGAATCCACTTTACGATATCTATAAAGAAAATATTGAAAATATTCAAAAGAAATTTCTGCGATGCCTCAATTACAGAATGAGCGCACCCAAACGTGGGTACATAAATATGCTCTCGAGTTATAACGTCTCCACTCTATCTAACCGGCGAACATACCTTGATCTCATGACTCTGTATAAAATCTGTAACAACGTTATTGACTGTCCCGACTTACTGAAATTGATAAACTTCAAAGTACCACCCAGAGTAACAAGGCTTAACGACTTATTCCACATTAGCAGGACGCGTACAAATGCTGGTGTCAGGGATCCAATCAGAAGAATGTGCGAATCACTTAATCAGAATCAAAACCTCAGGGACTCTGACTTATTTTTTGATACACGCACTACTTTTAGTAGAAAAATAAAGACTGTTTTCCTACAAAGTTCAAAGTAAACAACTTAGACATACTTCGTTTAAATATATTTATATATTTTTTACTTTCTGTTTAACATTGTTTATCTATTTATATATATATATTTTTTTTGTTTTACCCTCTAAATTTTTTCAAAAATAATTTGTAAATTCTTAAAAGGATATTGCGCATTTCTTTCATATCTCTATTTGTAAAATAATATTCTTATGTATATATTTTTCCCCTATTTATAAGTGAAAATATTTGTAAAAGTTTTCTGCTGTTTAAGTTAATTCGTGAGAAATAGTTTGGATGCAGGTGAATTCTCTAGTTGATGTTTCGTATATATTTTTGTCAATTGATATCTGTATCTGTTTTTTCTCCTTAATAAAAAAAAAAAAAAAAAAAAAAAAAATATCAAGTATATAGTTTAATATAAATTGGGGTCAACGGGTGGTCAAGATATGGGAAGGGGTGAGAGAGGTGGAGTTCATCCCCGAGTCCCGTGTATTATGCACTAACATTCAGTATGTGTAGGGTAGTGTTATGTAATGTCGTCACGCCTTGTATTGCCGATCTGAGTGAGAAAGTCAAAAACAAAGAATAATTCCTATATTTTTTCTAATTGGACCTTTTAGTTCTTCTTTCTTTTCATTCAAGACTTACTTGCCTAAGAATTTTTTATTTATTTATACATGTATGTGGGTGAGTATATATTTTTACGGTAATTGCCAGTTTTGGGGACAGGGTTAATCGAATCAGTAGATCAATCATCTATTATACGTCAATCATAGAATTTGTCAAGATTTTGATTTCCAAAACCTTCAAACACTCTATGACGTAAAAGACAGACCTGCCCTAAAGTAAATACGAGTACCCTTTCGATCGCCCGGAGGCAAATCATATGACACTATTTTCCACCAACGGGGTTTGCGCTTTTCTTTAATAAATCAGGTCATCATTCTTATTTTGACTGGCATAAAAAGAACGTCTTTTGAAGACTAAATATAATAGGCGGACGCCTATGCTCAACCAGCGCCCGGCGTGAGTTGTTTCGTAATAATGATTGGGTTATTTGTATAGCGCCGTTTTCGTGAGAAAATCACCTCAAAGGCACTTAAAACCCCACCCGCAAGGGAAGTTCTGTTATTATTTTAGCTACTCGTTGTCTTGAAATGATTTTCTGTTGTATTTTAACCCTTCAGTACTTTCATCACTTTTGTTCAGTTTGCAATGTTTTCTGTGTATTTCATATGCGTAATTATTAATACTGTTATAGTAACTAGATTAAATCATATTTTCGGTGTACGCATTCAAAATAAACATAACATTTTCAAAATAATTTTAACACATGCGTTTTGTTTGGGGAATTTGTAATTAAACTGTAACTTCACTTTTATCTTGTTTTTATTATGTTAAGTTAAATAGTTAAATAAATTAAACCGATTTTTTTTTTTTTTTTTTTACTTTATTTATTTTCATTTCTTTACATATATTATACATATTAAAGAGAGTAAATAATAACATAATATATATTACCAAATTGTATACACAAGAAATGAAAACCCACTAAGGCACTGCCTGAGTGTGGGTAGTATAAAACCATTACTATATTTCAAGTACCTAAGTATAATACATATAAGTAGAAAAAAGTTTTTTTTGTTTGTTTATAGTTATTATAAAAGTAAAGAGAAAACATTATGTACAATAGTTTATAAAGTTTCAGCAAGTGAGTTGTAGAAAGGATCAATAAATTTATATAAAAAGCATTTCAATATCTACGTCATTCAGCCATAATTTTACCTCCTTAACATATGCTATTGTTTTAGTTATCATTTGAGTTTGTAGTGGTTAAATGTACGAGGACCAATGAAACTGCTATGTGTCTGCATTAATTGTTACGATATCCACGCGAAATATGAATTATTCATTTAGGTTATTTTAAGGATTTTATTAATGGCATCCACTATAAATATTTGAGGCAAACTAGAAAGTATAATTATTTTTCTGTCTAACATCAAAAAAATTCTCGTATTCCGCATGAGAGAAAAAAGATATATTTTTTTTTTATAAAATATGGACGTTCGGTCATATACGATCCTAAAACGCTATTTTTACAATAAGTGTTTTTATTCGCAAATGGCTAATCCCACATAAATAATTTCACATCAGATTCAGAGATTCAATATTTTGTACTCTAAGGCGACACAAGGCGGGGGCTTGCTCGAGGCTCACATTTTAATTCCGACTAATTCGTAACGACAATATGTGTATATATTTTTTTAGATGGATACCTAAGGATGTAAGTTATAATAGATACAATAAAATATTTTATGTAAAACTCTTTGAAAAATGTGTAAAACATCTTTTCAACTAAAAAATTATCGTAAAACAGCAGATTTTATTATTCTCGACGATGAATTAATAACTTCGCGAGGGATTTGTTAAGAATCATCAGAGATTTTAATAATATTTTCATCAGAAATAATCAAAATAAACCCTACGGAAAGATCAATTTTCTTGGCCTGCTATAGCAAATTCGAACGTAGGTCCATACATTACGATAGGCCGCGCACGGAATATTGTTTATACACGACGTCATCAGTTACGTCGTTAAGATTCACACTTTATTTTAGAGATTTGTTAGAGCAAATTCAACCGTAGGTCTGTCCAATACACTAGGGCCGTGCGTCGCATATTTTTGTGTATGGCTTTTTCACTTACGTCGTTACTCCCATATGCTATGTTTGTTTATAAGATTGCCAATTTCATAGTTCCGTTTAAAATAAACGCTACTAATTTTAGAAAAATCTTTGGTTAAATAACGAAAAGCGCCCACTTATATTGTACACAGATTCCTATTTTTATAATTTTGTGATAACCTACTGTTACCAGCTCTGTACCGTTTATGTTAAGTATGTTATGTTATGTTATGTTTATGTTATGTTATGTTTGGTTTATTTATGTTACGTTATGTTATGTTTATGATGTGTAATCAATTATATTCTGTAATTTGTTGTATTTGTTAATAAGAAAAATGTTAATAGTGTATGGCCAAGATCACCCCTAATGGGTGAAAGCCAAAATAAAGAATAATGATAAAAAAATATTTCGACTTTATTTTAGGGTTTCGTGCCGTCTTAAATTAAATAGTTTTCATCAACAGTGTACGCGAACTACTTATCTAGAGTATTCGTGTTATAATATCTCAGAATGTTCAAGTCGTAAGATGACAAAGCTCTACGATGAAGCCGACGTCAAAACCGTTGTGTTTGATATTGTCCCGACTTTTCCATACTCTTAGCCACGTAAAAGGACTGCTGACAGGAAATACAACACAAAGCTTTGCTCTCTGTGCTTAAGAAAGGAACTGAGCTTAAAATTATGCTGGGTAAAAAAATCCTTGAACTGGTGTAAAGATTTTGTTTGGAAATATAAAAAAATATTACATGATACGAAAATCGGGAAAGACGTGTTTACAAAATTGTTTAAGCTTGGTTTCGATTAGCGATTTTTATATGAACTACACAAGAATTCTCGTAATAGAATAAAATTGGAACCCGCTAGCAGCGTGGCGGGCCGGATCGGGAGAGTCTGGTTTAAGGATTGGTTGGTTAAAATAAACTATCTTGAATCGAGGACGTCGGGAGACATTTATATAACGAATACAAGAAAAGTAATAACTATTTCTACTTCTTCTTCTTTCGTATGGTGGGGGGTCAGAGGGGGACATCTAGATCTGCGAGCCATTTTAGGGCCTCAGGCGTCACCATATGAACCTCATCAATCCCGCCGGGGAATGAATGGAGCGGGCATTCGTTGACCACATGTTCGGTAATCTGCACCGCACCACATTCACACATCGCTGACTCTTTAAGGCCCCATCTGTGCATCATGTGGGCACAGCGGCTATGGGAGCACCTTAACCTATTGATGGCGGACCAGGTTTTGCGAGGCAGTGAGAACCCAGGCTGTCTACTATTAGTGAGTAGTGTGCCAACTACCGCACGCAACGGTTGTGTCCGCCGCGATGTTCGCGATGCCACCGGCACGTTATTGTTACTATTTCTACTTACATTGCACTGTAATTGGAGGGATGGATTCATACTATCACTCTTGGACACACTGACTTAAGTTAGCTACCCATCCCTCATACCTTTTTCCTTCCCAGAACTTAATATCTATCGTTCCTTAAAAAATACCGTTCATACGGTATCCCCAAAGATGAAGAAAATCATCTTCCTCAGCCTTTCGAAGATATGGGGATGTGGACGGTAGTGCAAGCTCACACATTTCTTAACATACCTACTTTATATCAAAACAGAATAATTGTTTGAAGTAGAACTGATCAATTTTAAATTTAAATAATTAGATGGATGGTGCAATTTTTTATAGTCTTGTTTTTGATGTATAGTTAGTTATTGATGGTATTAGTTATTGAAACATAAGGCAAATTCAAGCAAGGCAATTGCACATAAACAATATAACGCATTACCTAGTAATTTAAAACTTCCGGCAACGAAAAAAAAAACATTGGCAAAAACTCTTAAAAGCTATTTCCTTAGCAGTTTCATTAATGACTAACACAATCTTTCTCTAGAACTCCATAATAACATCTGTGTTTATTTATTTTAATGTATTTTATTTATTTGTCTTGTCCTTAATCTAATGTTGTCTTTCCCGAAATGAGTTTTATAAACTCACTGGGAATAATGCATTATTACTTTGTTATCACTTTGTAATGTATTATCTTGTAATAAAAAAAAAATAAATAAAAAAAGCCATGTTTAATTCCATATTTGGGAGGTGGGTCCCGGTAACCAGTATTGGATAACCAACTGCTCTGTCATAGGTCACCCCAATTAGTTCGAGTTTGGTGATTGACATTGCTGTAGGTCACCCCAAGTTTGGTGATTTATCAGAAGTGCCCGGGTTCTTCGGGTGAGGTGTGTTCAGAATACGCCTGCCCAGTAGCTACGTGGCGTGCCAGATCTGATGAGGCTGGTTTGGAGAGACCCTTTTACCTCTCCAACTGCTCTCTCGACCCATCACCTTGGGAGGGATATATTCATCCATCTGTCACTCCTGGACCCACTGATCCCTAGATTCCTACCTAACCCTTATGTCTTTTACTATCCCAGAACTTTCCCTCCTCCCTTTCTTAAAAAAAGACCCGCTACACAGCATTCCCAAATATGAATTATTTACGATTATTGATTTATTAATTATGAATTATTTTGCTCAGGGCCTCCCGTGTGGGATTGAACAAAATAAATTAAATTTTGATTCTGAAGTAGTCTTTCGCCGATACTGAAATTATCGTCTTTGCAGGAAAGTAAAATATCTTTATCAAAATTATTTAAGCTGTATATTTTATAAAACCAAATAATAAGGTTCTTTAAATCTTCCCCACAAAAGGCACATATTCCCACTCTGTTGCAGAGGTCTTAGTGTTTTCACCTCTCAAAAATTTTTTTTTCATTTCATCCCATTTCTCAAAACGTGATGAGTATATTGAGTATTCCCAAAGCGCTCAAATGAAAATTTGAAAATCTCATAGCTGTTGCAAATGGCTTCATGGTGATCACAAAAATACCACATAAACGGATTTTAATTTAACCTAATCTAAAACAAAGAGCCCTTACAAATCCGCGCTCCGCTATAAACCAGGAGGTACCTATCTCTTTTTTATGGGACTGCGTTATTTTATGTAAGGCGCAAAGTTTTTTGGAGACATCAGATTTAAAAATATATATTAACTTTTATTTATCTTTTTTGAAAATCGTATTAATTTTTTAAAGTAAATTTGTGTTTAATTTTTAATATTGTAGATAATATTAATGACTCACAAACGAAAAATTTGAAACATAAATGATATAAAAAAAGATTTTATCGCATTTAGGAACTGAACAGTGAACATGCGCCTGAATCTTAAAAAATACACTTAAATTATACTTTCAAAATTATGCAATACATGCTTTGTAGATAGAGCTTTTAAACTCGTTGTCGGATAATTGTAACGCAGTAAAAACCTGCAGTTTTTGATGCATTGTATTATTTTAAAATACATAATTCATATTTAATTCTGTTAACTGTAGTGTTGTTATATGGCTGTAGTTTCGATACCGCAAACCAGATGAATGTATAGATCTATGTTATCATTATCCAGTTAATGTAGTTTTAAGGTGTTTCCATTGATACGTAAGTGACAGAGATAGTATGTTGGTTGTACCTGAAAGGTTATGAGTACAGACAATCCTTATATAACCAGCTCACTTTTATTTGCTCCCCTCGTTAGAATAACTACTCTACATGACAGAGATAGCTTGTCGGTTGTATCCAAATGATCACGAGTACAGCCGATCCTTGGGTAGCCAGCTAACTTCCAGTTGCTTCCCTCGTTAGAATAACTGATAGTCTCTGACAGAATTGACGTATGTCCTGCAAGACATTAGTCGTAATTAACTGACGATAATAAAGTACTCGTTATCTTTGACGAACCAAAGCATTTATTGCATACTCCCAATCTCAAGTGTATTCCATATTACGAAGATAATTATTTAATGGTACACCAGTACATTACACGCACTAACAAATTCTCTTCTATATTAATAATATATAGTCTACGTATTAGAGTGTTTTCTTTTTTTAATAAGTACCTATGTCATATTTTTGACAGCAAACGTTTATTAGTTTTCCTAAACGTCCCCGGTAACAAATCAAATTATATGTTTCTGCGGAAGCTTTGCCATAGCTACAAATGATTTTTTTTACCGATACGATAAACAGCATATTTAAAATTATTTTATTTTATTTGATATGTTTTTTAAATCTAAAGAAATATCCTGGCCCAGTACGAAACTGAAGAGCACGACTAAAAAATAACAGACTGATGCATTATTATAATTTACATTCTTCTCTTTTTCAAGTATTCCAGACATTAAAAGAATCCAGCCCGTCCATTTCACGAAGTAAAAACCACATTATTAATTTCGACTCTGAAACGAGCTTTGAATGTATTTATTGTTCCTTGTTACAAGGGCAGATAAGCCATAACGCTTTCAGAAGAGTTCCTTAAAGACTTAGTTATTATTAATAGGCGGTGGATGGCGGGTAAAAGTAGCAGCCAGCCTTGGGCGACTTAAGTTACGATTCGGTAACTTGATCTGCAGATTCGTCTCAAAGGAAAAGTTAAAGCAGATATATTATTATGCAAGTGGATATTATCAAGAAGCGGCTCTGGTCTTGACTGTGTCATTTTTATTTTACTTCATAAGTCATGTTAAGTGGAACGGCTGCGCGGCCTTTTTTATACAAAATTTAAATATTGATTTGAGGCCAAAATACTTTAATTTACTGAATAATAGTTATTTTTTATCATAAGGTAAGTGGTAAATATCTAGTACGGATATGTGCTATTGAATTTGAAATAGGCCATTAAAGATGTCGATTTTTCAGATTTTACAGGTAATTTTGTAATTTTTTGTGAGTTTATGATAATTATTTAAAAAATATATATTTTCCCTACCTTCTTTAAAAAATATAAGAAATTGTGAAAAAAAACTGTTGAAAAAATGCAAATTAGTAGAATGTAAATTTAAAATTTTAACCAAAAAACGTTCTTTTCAAGATGATTTTATTTTTAATTTTATATTTCATTATCTTAACACAGTAGGTTGTGTAAGATAATTTTTTTAAATAATTACAATTAACTCACATATAATTGCAAAAGTTCTAAAATTCTTCTAAAATCAGAAAAAAATCTTTTTTTAATATTTAATTTTATATAAATTAAAATCATCAAATAAATATAATTGCACATTTCAGTACTAGATATTTGCCATAACTTTTGATTAAAAAAAACAAGTATTCAATTTGGTTGGGTATTTGGCGACAAATAATACAAATTTAAGTTTCGTACGAAAAAAGCCGCTCCTCTTAAGGCGAAACTTAATGCTAAATCACTATTTTGATTAATCTCTATAACGAATTGGTGTAAATTATGAATACCAAAAATATGCTTTAGATAAATTGAAGGTTTTCCTATCGTTTCGCTCGAGTGGAATACAAATGAAAAAATAAATTACTCAATAAAAAATATAGCTGTAAACTACTAAAAAAAATATTTTTCAATAGAAATGTATGAACGCGTAAAGGAAACAACTTTAAAAAAAACATTGTAATAGCTAAGATTATCTGTGACAGTTTCAATTGATTAACTTTTTTTGTTTTCTTAAAAAATTATTTTCTAAAAAAATAAATATCAGTTTTGTGCTTGAAATCGAACGTTTCTAGACTCCGTTTGTGAAGCGATTTTAATGCCTATTATCTACAATATAAGGTATACCAAGAATATACACATTTTTGGCTTGTAGCTTCCTTTTAAGTAATTCGGGTATGTGGGAATGTGGGGTAGATAGAGATAGCAGCAACCCTATGATCCCATTTTATCATTGCGTCCGGCTTAGTTACTTTGTGTAAATTATTTATTTATTAATTATCAATGCCGTGATGGTTTTTTTAAATATATATATTTTGTAATGATTTAGTGCATATAGAGAACAAAAAAAAAGGTTTAATGTTTTAGGTAACGAAGAAAATCAAAATGGACATATTACATGATAAGTATAAATGTACATCTAAGTGTAAATTATAATATACAGGATGTCCGGGGGTAAAGTGTGCTACCTTCGAGGGATAGTATTCTACATAAAAATGTAAAAATGATGTTGAGTAAAAGTGAGGTTAACAAGTCAAATTGTTTGCATAGGAAAATAAATATTCTTCTTCGGACAAATATTTTTGTATGGGAAAATAAACATTGGAATTTCTAAAAAGTTATGTATTTTTTTTTAACTTCTACCATTATGTTGAATCACCTCCCGAAGTAAGCGCACTATATGCCTGGATATCCTGTTTAAGAAAGAGAAAGAAAACTTTTAAACTGCAGATAGCACAAAAAATAACATAACGTGGGTTTGTAATACATAAAAGTGCATGATAGAGAAAGGAAAGGAGTGGAAAAAGATTTCACAATGTGGATCAATAAAAATAAAACAACAAAAAAATCAAAAACTCCTTTAAAAAAACTTTTATTAGAAAACTTACTGATAAGAAATATTGTTCGTAAATTAAAAATCTGGTCAAATTTTTCGTTTTCCAGTTAAAAACGGAACTGCAGGTCTTTAACGAATGATATGCATATTTCATAACAAACTATCAGCAAACCACGAATATGTGTTGAGTAAGTAGGAATACGTGTTCTTAAAAATTAAATGTTTTCGAATTTCATCCATTATATTTATTAGGACAAGGCCACCTGCGTGTATACTTGTTCAATTATATTCTGAATGACTAATATTTTACTAGGAAATGGGCTGCCCATTTTTAACAGTATCTTAATAAATCATCCGTAACCATTTTTCTCCGTGGGCAGATATAAAAATAATAATTAAGAATATCATGTTAAGTAAAAATATCATTCGGGTATCACTGCCATAGTTTAGGTTATTTAAAATATGTATATACTTGAGGTATATTTGTTTCCAAGTAAATCAAGGCATGAAATAGGTGCATGTGTGTGGTAGTTAGTCTCGGAACGATTTATTTTGTCAGGACTTCACTTCTGTCTAGTTCAGTGTGCATAATTTTAAATTCTAAGGCAGCATTTTTCTTCAATTTTCTAGGGTATGTATTTTAAGTGTATTTAGTAAGAATGTAATTTATGTGTTGAATTGGTTTGGGTCACAGGCATAGGAATTAATAGACGAGAAGATAATGGCGAGGGGTAAAATCAACTGTTGAAGAACGAAGGGAGTAAGGCTGACTGTGATTCGTCAATAAATCAATCTGACAGTAAATAGGCATCTCGCATTATAATATCACCATTTACTTCTTAAAAGTAAAATCTGCTTTAGAATGAATAGACATTTTTACATGGGAGCGCAAATTACTCGCCACGTTATGAACAAATTTGCGAAGTCCAAATTCGGCAAAAAAATTCGGTTCCATTTTCAGAGTCGAATATTTCGTTTAAGTATTTAGTTAAGACACTTTTATAAATGTTCATAATTTACTTCCCAGCAACCAACCAGCTTTGTGTTTCGCGTCCAGACGTTTCTCGATGTGATAGTATATGTTTCTAAAACTGATATATATTATACGATGTGAATATGCTTAAAATAAAGTAAAATAATGCTTATATATGGAATGTAATACGACAATTGGGTTTATTCTCTTTTTCAAATCTATTTTTACAAGTTTTCATAGTACAAGTCAACATTTTGCCGTGTTATTTCGTAAAATGAACCGATGATGCCTCGACCATAGTTCGCACAAGAATGATGACGTCACGTTTTCAAATTTCACTTGAGGCCATATGCGAGCCCAGCCGGCTCAATGGAACCGGTATGGGGAGTGGGGATAATACGCTTTTAATCACTTAGGGCAGGTCTACTAATATTCATATGTCTATGGTTTGGGTAGATTATAAGTGAATAAAACATAAATATTCACGAATTAGATGATGCTTGAGCGTAGTGATTATTTTTAAGAGGCCAAACAATTTGTTTAATTTTTTTAATATTAAGATAAATATGGGTAAACATTTTCTTGCTCTCTCGTTCCATAAACATAAAATTTTGTACTATTCGTTGAAATCACATCATTCATAAATATTTCAGCCCTATCAAAAATGACGTTGTCGTTATAATTTATAACATCGACAAATACAGAATATACTGCATGAAATAAAACCGGAAGGGCGTTTTGTGAAATATTGAGGCTGTTCGAACTTTTCCTCATCTGACAGAAGATAAAGGTCCCGATGTTTTTTAGAAGTTTTCAAATTAGGCTAGAGTACCTACCAGTCCTACCACCCCACTGAGCTGTGTGTTCTGAGGCAGTTTGAGAAAATTCACTCGAAGTATGTAAGATTGCATATTCCATGAAATATTAAAAATTTTTACTCTCTTTCAGATCAACCATGATTTAAAAAAAATCAAACGTTTGATAAAAAGCGTAAAAAAATAAAATATGTGCTTAGCTCTATAAAGAAATGAACATCTTAATGAAATATATCATAATAATAACCAGTGTAATCGCAATAGGCGAATCAAGAGTGGACTGTAAAAAATAATTGTGAAATTGGAAGTTGACACCGAAGGAAGGAATCCGGAAGGAATCCGACATACCCCTTTGATGTTCTTCAAAGATGTTAATGGTTGGTTTCACTCACAGGAGATATGATTTATTTCGTGCACAAGCTTCCATAACATCCAGGTTGGATACGAAAGACACCGAGGGAACCGAATATGTTCACTTCACAGGCTTTCTACCCTGAGTTGATATCAATACAGCACTGAACACAAATAGATGTTTAACAAAAAGGCTCCATCAATAAACTGGTTTGACAGTCACTTTTATTATTGTAAAATATCACACAAAACAGTACAGTCAGATAATGATAGGTACTTGTAGGTAAATAGGATGGGAAAAATTGCAAGAACAATGTTAATGGAAGATTAATAGTTGCGTCAACAGCCAGACTTCATTGTATCGATTATATCAAATAATCAAAAGTGAAGTTTGACTAGAAGGTCGGTGAGTAGAAAAATAATGTTTCAGATTTTAACTTCTTTAATAAATCAAACCAATTCCCTCTGAAATCTTAAGATTTGTAAGTAGTTACTATTATACCTACTTCTTAATTATAAACCGTGGTATATTTTATGTAACATTTTTAAGTATTTGAAACTAGCTGACGTTGCTCGGAGACTTATACATGGTTGCGAAATCTTACCTGACAACTGGGTTTATTGTAAAGGTGTAAATAATATTATTTAATAGTAATATGTATCTGTTTCGCTTGATCGTGCCGCGTTTTTCTCGGGCGTCCTCAATCTCTTTAATAATTCACTCCCAAGTCATACATTCTCCTTACACCTCTTTTTGCGTTTATCACTTACGTCTCATTTTACTACAAATAATTATTTGATTCACCACTTCCTGGGTCGTCTCCGACATTTTATACCATTAACTTTACGTAGAATCATGAAATATTACGCTTTCGTCTGGACGTTTTCGGCCCTCGTACACTGCAAATGTCCTATTGGACAGAGGAGATGTGCGATTGGACAAAAAAATGTCTAGTCGGACACTGCAAATGTCCTATTGGATAGAGGAAATGTCCAGTCAGACAGAGGAAATGTCCAGTCTTACACTGCAAATGCATTTAAATGTTCGATAGTATATTTGCAGTGTCCTGTCAAACAGAGGAACAAGAGCAGTTGAATTATTGAAGCTCATAGAATTAAAAGAAAACGAATACGCAATTCATAGACTTATAATTCATAATTAATCTAAGACGTGACCAATTTATTACGTCTTTCAAATATGACAAAAGTCCTAAAAAACAAATTAACTCCTGTTTAATATCAAAAAGTACATACTAAGTGCCAAAGTATATTAAAGTTAGTATTTCCATTCAAAACTGGGAATGTATTGTTCCTTTTCAAACTAGGAATTGTGCCGATAATAAATTCTTAGTACCTATATTTAAAAAAAATATATTTACTTTGACAATCTTGTAGACTTATCCCAATAAAATAATTCTTAATAAATTTAATAGTTGGGGTGAAGGGTGTTCCTCTCATTGTCCACGCTCTGACTACTACAGAATGTCTTACTATTATATATTTTTATTTTTTTATTTTTTTATTTAGTAGCTATATTATACATTTTTTTTACATTTTTATAAGAATATATATATAAAAAATAGATGTTGATTATATTCATAGTCCTCCTCACTAGGAGATCCTGTGCTGAGGGGGACTAGGTATTGGATAAGTTATTCAGCGACTTCTATGGTATGACTCCATGTTTTGGGTAAGGGTTTCCAGAAACTTCTACGACGATGTTTTAAATATGCTAGTAAGTTATTTTTCCAGTAATTCCTTAAGCCAAGATTTAATGTTCTTAATGCAGTTGTTTTTTGTTTTGATTTGTTTGATACTAAGTGGGAGTTTGTTATATACCTTTACTGCTAAAAATTCAGAGCTTCTTTGTCCAAAGGTAGAGTTACACTTTGGTATAGTTAGTATCTCTGTTTGTTTGGCTCTGGTTTTATGAGTATGTGAGGTGTTTTCCTGAGAATTATTTTTGAGGTGTTGTACCAAAATGTTTTTGGCATAGATTTTCTGTATGCTTGGGACGTCAAATTGTTTAAAAATTTCTGTTGTTGACGTCCTTATGGGAACCTTTAGTATGGTCTTTATTATGCAATTCTGAGTTACCTTCAGCTGTTTTATATGTTTTGATACTGCTGAGCCCCATCCTATTATTCCATATTCCAATTTGGAGTGGCATAAAGCATAGTAAACTCTCTTTAAATCCCTAGCTGACAAAATGTTCCGTAATTTTTTGAAGAAGTAGATGAGTTTAGTTAACTTTTTTGAAGTTCGATCAATGTGTGAATCCCAGTGTAGTTTATCGTCAATTTCAATACCAAGATATTTTATGCTTTTGGTTTGAGTTATAATCGAGCAGGAACATTGAGGAAATTTTTTTTGACATTCATATCTATTCATATCTACCCATTGTTTTAATATCTACCTATTAAATATTGTTAGTATCACTTAAACTGAGTGCCGCCCGTGGAGCGGGTTTTTAACTGCTAGTACACATTGTTTCTGTTAGAAAACTACAGGATGTCGACTTTAATTCGACTCCATATCTCGTTCCAGTGCAGAAATAATGCGTTAAGTCTTTCTCGACTCATTCTACCATTCAAACCACCCTCTAAATACTCCTTGCACTAATAAGAACAAAATTTGAAATTTTCAGCGAAATCGGAAGAATGGTATAGTAAAGTGTACAGGACAAACAAACATTATTATTATTTTTTTTTATTTTTTTTATTTTTTTAATTTTTATTGTTTGTTTTTGGGGTGATATGCCGTTACACATCTTCGGATCTACCGGATCTGCCCTGATGATGGACACTGCAACGCTGTCCGAAACGTCGGTTAAAGAAGGAGTTAGCGCAACACGGCATAACACCCCAAAAACAAACAATAAAAATGCTTTTGGCCGTGAAAATCTAAAAACTTACCAAACATTATTTTATATATACATAGGTAAGGACCTTCGAAATGGAAATTTGCCCTTAGAAACACCACTATCTCAATGACAATTCTTCTTTTAAACTTTTTCCAGGTAGTCAATGTTACCCAACTGGTCGAAGTAAGGCTTACTTGAATAATAAAGTGCATGCAGCAGATTTTCGAAACCGGATAGCGGAACATACAAATAAATTTACAGACAGATGAAATGCCGAACGGTTGATTTAAACAGGTCTTCAATTAATTAAAATGAAGTAAAGCTTCCAAAATGCACATTTCAACTCAAAATAACAGCTCTGTTATCACGTTTGCAAAACGCCCTTAACAGGATTTAATTACTAGACGGTAAGCTTTAAAATTAAAATTGTAAAGCAGATTTTATGTATCAGTTTTTATTTCAGCCCCACGTTTGGGATTTTATGTAACAGTTATAGCAAATACAATAAACTTCTCGAAAATGGCGCATGGTGAGCCAACTCCAGACTAGATACGAAAGATAACTACTTCCTTAAGGCACTCTTCAAGTTTTCTGAAAGGGAAGAAAAATCTCGCTGTCAGTGTCAGGTTCAGCTTAGGATTTCTCTAAAACCTCACTGGAAGGGATGAAATATTTCGTTACAGGATCAGGTCTTGAACCTACGACCGGTTCAGGATCTCTGCTCGTTCAAGGCCGTGCGTCGGTTTATATAGGCCGTCTGCAATACATCATTAGACAGTCAGCGAGGAGGTGGACTCTGATTGGTTTGATAATAATTTGCATAACCAGTAGGAGATCTAAGATTTCCTACGTTCGTAGATAGCGATGCCGTAATAGGTGTGAGCGAGAGAGTATTCCGGATTCCGGGTCGTCCCGCAACAAAACCCAATAATATTTTATATCAACAATTTTGTTATCTTTTGATATGTTTTTGGGGGAAAACCACAAAAATCTTTTATCAATATATCCACGAAAAGAATTGATATCGAAATAATTCAGTTTCTCGATTTGAGAGATTCCCTGTTTATCGTTCCGAATAAATTTAATCCAGCCATTTCTTTTATAAATTATCGCTTATCCAATTTCATTTTTACTACACCTCGCAACGTCAGCAGTTCAGTTGATACCCCGAAAAGAAAATCTTTAGACATGGTGGTATTCTTAAATGGATCAAATGAGGGAGAAAGAAACGAAACAAAACGAAAGACGAATAAGTACGCACTACTAGGAGAATAAAGCGAGACAAATAATCAATCAGGATGAAGTGTTTGAGAAAGTTCCAAACTAAATAAAAAAATATCATACCACGAGGGAATAATAATCAAGTAGGCACACGGAGAAAAATGAGTATTGCTATTTATTTAATATTTTTTCTCAGGCTGTGTGAAGCTAATGCATAAAAAATATAATTCTACTAGTAACAGATTGTGTCTTAATTGTCTTAAGTCGCTAGTAATACAATATTGATTGCGCTTTCTCTAGTTTGGTTTTAGCAGTTGCATTTACTCTTTTTTCGGTAAGTGCTAATTTATTAAGAATATCTTCAAATTATTGGTAAATCCGGTTAAAAACGGGATTGCTGGCCATTTCCTGTAACTTATAAGTTGATAATTTATAAAAATGAAAAATAATCGAAAAATAACATTGCTTGTTAGACATCCAGAAAACTTTGATTACTTTTAAAGTCGGAAATAAAGCAGCGTAATAAAAAGTGTATAATATTTTTGCAGGGCAAAGTTTAAGCTGCTGGTGGTTAAATTAGAAAGTGCTTAAGAACGGAAAACATCAGACAAAAGTTTTGCAAAAAATAAGAAAATGAACCTCTTTTGTGTACCGTTCATAGATAACTTCCGTTTACTGAGAATTAACTTTATGAAACATTACCGAAAAGGAAGCAGCCTTAAAATAAAAATAATTACAAATCGATCATAAGCAATTCGTCATTTGAAACATCTTGGAATTAGGAATATTATTAACACTGCATTTACACACGTAAGTTTTTTTCTCGTAAATCGCTTAACGTAAGTGATTTATGGCAAAATTACCAATGTAAAAGTCACTTACCGTAATCTATAGAAAGTTATAGAAGTCGTGAGATGCATAAGTTTTTGACAGGTCTAATCAAACTTACAGCCTTCTCACAGCTTATGTAATCAGTTTGATAAGTTGAGATGCTTACCGTTTTAATTCGAAAAAAATGGTACCTAAACGCGCCGACAGGTTTTTGTAGGATTTTTTTCCTACAAAAACTTTGTTTTTATTAAATAAACTAAAATCTGATTAGGATGAGCAGATAGGCACATTATTAACTCATTAAATTATTAAAAACATTTGCAAAAAGTTCAAATAAGCACTACCCAAAAAAACTAATTTAAATGGAATGAAAATTTTCCGATTCCAAAAAACGAAGAGATTTAATTTATTTTTCGGGTGAATAAAGCTTTGTGAAAATAAGGATTCTTTTTTTGATTATCGGTCTAATCCTTTCTAATCTCAATGTTTCTGTTTATAACATGACGTGTTTAAATTCGAAGTCGGTTGCTGTCATCCGGCTGTCTTTCGGATATAATTAAAGAACACCATTCAATTCCACCCAATTCCACCGTTAACGGTACAAAAGCGCGTGAAAAATTGTCTCTCTCAAGCCAACTTCTATTCTAACCCTTTAATTGGGCCTTTTCGTCTTTATTGACAAAATAGCGTACATTTTTCAGCAGCAAATCATGGAAATTTTGGACGTAGCGGTTGCTGTGATCACTTACGTGAGTTAAACATACGACCAACTTCCGTATGCATCTATTACCATTAGTTGGATACGTATGTAAACGCTCCTGTGGTTAACTTATTAAAGTATAAAAGTATTTGGAAATATACTAAGACAACATTGAGAACGCTTGAGATTACGAAACACAAAAGATGCGATGATAATAATTTAAAGTACATATTACTTATGCACCCAAAAAAAACTTTCATTTTAAGAATAACTATGAATATATTTGCACTTGAAGTAACGAGTATAGAATAATATTATCGTACGTTATTTCCTTGGCAGGCGAATATTTTTTTTGTTTGCCATTGTATTAATTACTAGCAAATCCACGGTGGATTCGTCACAACACTATGGGTCAAACCTCAGAAATTCAGGGTGGATTTCGCAGCACGTTAAAGGATATAAAAAATTACAAACTAATTTTTGTTTTTCATCACACATTCTCTTTAATTCTTGCATTAATTTCGTAAACGGAAAATATTGTGTTAACAAGGCTTCTTCGCAAACATTCAAAAAAGTTTATCAGGAAACCATAACTTGTTAAATGGCGGTTCTTTGTGGACTTTTCGGCCTTCTTGGGAATTACGTTACAACAGAACTTTGGAATTTACGGAAAATGACAAAAATAATCAAGTAGACCTTATTTTCTATAGCTTACTATGTGCCTCAAATCGATGATGTGAGATTGATTGTGAAATCAACACGATGGATCTAATTAATTCTTATTATTGTTAATACCCTTCTGACGTGATTACCGCACAATAGTCCGGTCTTTCGGAAGCAAGTGAAACTGTAGCATCCCCAGCAGAATTTTTAATTGAAAAAAATATTTAACGTAATATTTAACTATTAAAATAAAGAAACTTAAGAATTTTAAAAAAATCTACAAAATAAACTGTTTTTATATTTTTTTTACTATGTCCAAATTTTTTCTGAAACTTAACCACCGTGCACTTTTTAAGTTCAAATTATGACGAAAATATAATCTTTTGTTTTTTATTGGTGAAACACACAAAAAACCTTTACTGACTTGTGGAGGAGGTCACATTATAAAAAACAGAAAATTTCACTAATAACTTTAAAAGTAATCGTTTGATTAAATAAAAAAATACGTAATAGAAATTACTGGACATACCGGCTGGGAGTCAGACGACCTTTCCGGCTTAAGCTCTGGCCGTCACTGAGGAATAACGCTGTAAGTGCCTGGGGACCTGCACACGAATACAGTTACGCGCGCCTCAGCGTGTTGGAGTAACGTACGGCGAGTTTACTTTATCGGGACAGAATTTTGATGTTTCCGAGTGTTATATTTTAATTAATTCTTATGAATAAATTAATAAAATCACAATTTTTTCTAGAGAGATTCCTCGGGAAGTTACTAATTCATCGTTTACAAAAATAAAATCTAGTGCTTCCCGCTCATCTTATAGTTGAAAAACGTTTTATAAAATTGGCAAACCGTTTTACATAAGATATTTAATGGTAAGGTCCTATTTTTATTAATCTTATATATAAATAACGTGCATCCCTGGGAATCCCTCGAGAAACATTTAAGATTTTAGTAATACGTACATCACAAATAATTAAAATGTGAGCGTCGGGGCAAATCCCCGTTATCAGGGTATTGTGTCACCTTGGATGTGGAGAGGTGGAGGAAATGGGGGAGGAAGTGTAGCCAGGTTCGATCGCGCTGGTGATTTGATCTTTGGCATCCCTAATTGTCATTGAGATGTGGCAACACTGAATCAACTTCAATGATGACAGCCAATTTATCTCTCTCCGGTTTTCCTCGCTGTACGGCTTTCGCTTTTGCGTTTTTAGCATCAATAATGAAATAGTAGTGATTTCTAATTTAGTTTTAAATAAACATTCAATCAATAAACAATAGTAACTAGATTGCATACCACCCCATTGATGACCTCGATGCGTTTCGAGCAATATGATGATTGACATCCCTAATTTTAATTGAGAGGTGACAACACTATGGACCTACAAAGCCCTGTACAGAGCATTAGTGGGATTTGAAACCATATCGGTGAGGGTGAGGGAAAATTGCCTGGCTGCCATCTTGTATGACTATTATTATTTTATTTTGGTGTTGTTAATGCACTTACTAACGGCTTATGTGATTTTGGGGTATTTGATGAGACAAGGAATGGTATACTTCATAAAAAATTTAAGTTTTCGAATTTTTGCGTACATCTTTCACCTTACCCCGAATCTTCAATTGTTCTGGAATTGCTCCGTCCAGGGCTTTTTAATCCATGAGCAACACTAAATTAATGTAAATTAGTCAATGATAAAATCACTACTGCTACGGTACCTGGCTACAGAAGGTTGAGAAGCGCCCTTGAGGTGATTTTTCACAAAACGACGATATACAAATTACCAGGCTAACATAAATACTGTGCTTTCAGAATTCGCCACAAGATGTCGCCACTTCCGTTGGCATTTCGCACTTGGACGGGCCCAGGCCACAAACAAATAAGCACAAACTCGATAACCAAAATTTACATCTTCGGATCTACCGGATCTGCCCTGATGATGGACACTGCAACGCTGTCCGAAACGTCGGCTAAAGAAGGAGTTAGCGCAACACGGCATAACACCCCAAAAAAAAACAATAAAAAAGATAAACAAATTGTTTAAATATTATTATTATTATTACCTGGCTATACAAATCTGTTCACAAAACACGGCCATTATCATTTCAAGCAACAGCGTTTCTATTCTAAATGGTGGTTTTCATGTGGGCGATATACAGCGTTTATCATCACGTCCACGAAGGATTTTAACCAGCTTGAGCATATCTTGAGTTTAAAACAATGTAGATGTCATTTTGCTGTCCGATGATATTTTCTCAATTGAAAACAAATATATTTTCCCATCACACAAGGTGAAAATATAAAACAAGGTGAAAGCTAGCCGGAATAACGTTCTGGCGGAATAAAAAGGTACTATCAAACACCAACCGAACACGAGAAACCTAAACAAATTTACAGATGGGCGAAAAGCAAAATGGTCGATTCAAAACAGGACTTCACTACGTTTAGTCAATAATACACAATTATCGCGTTACGACTACCGCCTACCTCATTTTCTACCAAGAATCCTCTAGTAATTTATTACTGAATATAATTTTTAATGTCTTCATTTGGTTACATAGTTACCTACTTTCTGCTTTATGAGAGCCAATTCAGTATATATATATAGTTCGTTAAAAATATGCATCCGCGTGCACCGACCGGCGAGCGGTAGACACAGTCCACAGGGGCTAACGAACTTGAACAAAAAACTCATCGGGCTGTGTAAATTTGAGGCGCGCGTGTGTTCCTGTAAACCTACAAGGTGTTGTGGAATATTCTAGGTGCATGTTCTGCTTAAGAAGTAGATTATATTTTAATTTTACTTTTTTTTTAAATTTATTTTAAGAGATACGTACTCAGTTTTTTAACTTGAATGTAAACATTATTTTTGATTACTTTTAATTTTGGACAATAATCCTAAGAGCCAACAGTTTTTTTTCTTAAATGTATTAATTCTATTTACTTTTGTCAGCCTATCGGGAAGGAGATTGTACATGTTTACACGTACACCCTCATAGCTTCTTTTATATATTTTATACACACTCATGTATCTTTTACCACTTTCAACTTAATTTGTGTATAATTTATTAGGTTGTCTTGATCAATCCATTTTCTTGATAAATCCATTTTCTCGATAAATCCATTTTCTTGATAAATCCATTTTCTTGATAAATCCATTTTCTTGGTATAACCTTTTTCTAATATTCGTATAGTTTCTGATTTTAAGTAAGTTAGTTTCGTGGCATATTTTTTTTATGGTAGTATCCGCGTTATAGTTTAAAAGTTTGCTATAAATTTATTCTGTATTTCTCCATTTCAATTAGATGATAGAACTAGATTGAAATAAAGTATAATTCTCTCTATACTTGTGCTGGTAGATACACAAAATAATATAATACACCAATTAATGGGATACTTTTACTATAAATACCAAAGAGGGATGGATCAGAAAATAATTATCATGATAATATTTCGACGGATGTCGTTTTCTTGACAATGGGAATAAGTAACTTTTAGTTCCGTTGTTTTATCACAGGCAGGAACAAAGGAGTTCTTTTAGGATGTTACCAAAAAATTAAGCATTTTTATATTTTATATCGCCGCTCCAGGAAAATTTATTGGATAACCGACACCTCTGTCATAGGTCTCCCCAAGTGTTTCTACGATTGGTTTTGATTTGGTCTTGGTGGCGGATGCGTCTGCCCATCGGTCATCTGCCGGCCGGATCGGGAGAGGCCGGTTAAGTGAAACCTTTTGACCTCTCCATTCGGACTCTCCCTACCCATCGCTTTGGACCGCAGTGGGAGGAATGGATTTATACGTCCGTCACTCCTAGGGATATTGACCCCCGAATTACTAACCACCCCTTACAAAATTTTCCTTCCCAGAACTTCCTCTCCTTCCGTTCACACAGCATCCCTAAATATTACTTAAGTCCAGTGGGAAATTGATTTCTTCAAGGCCTCTTGTGTGGAGTTGATATATGTTTAGTACCTTTTTACTGTTACAAATGTTGTAGTTTCATGAATTTTTATAATTAATTATTTTACTCATATCTTATAATTTGGAAACTCCTAGTGCTGGTTGTTTCATAGAATTCGAACAATTCGTTAAATTTCACAATTAAAATTCATGTTCTCTTGGCAGTACGTGGATAGTAACAGAACTTGAATAGGTCTTCTACAGAACTTGAATATTAATTTTAAAATTTGAGGAATTGTTCAAATTCTGTGAAACAACCCATCCCCAGTGTTCCGATGTTGCGTCGCAGAAATACAAAACAGATGGTAATGATATTATTTTGCCTTTATAATCTGCCAGGATTATAGTTCTTATGGTGAAACCGCGAATGGTTTTGAATGTGATTTGCTGTGCCAATGCATCACACGTTTTTTTTTTCTTTTTGCCTACCGTCCGCCGCATCCCATACAGTGCCCCCACTGTGTCCTTCATATCCATCACGTCACGTGCATATATTTAATATGTTTAGGAAATGGGGGAATGATTTATTGTCTTTGTCCGTGTCATAAGTCTGGGGGAGGAAATAATTGGCTGTTCAAAATTTTTAAATAACAATTTATTCTGGAAGTTAACATTTAAGTGCTTGTGCCAGTTTGAACACGCAAATATGAGAAAGCGCAAACGTAGCACTTCAATAAGTATCCTTTTTTAAACTTTTGATTTAATTTATTTACAAAGTTCCTAAACATGAGTTTACTGACTCTAGAATAATTGATTATGAGATTATCTATAGATACTTTACATTCATATTATTATTATTATTACTAAGAATTGGTTTGAATCAGAGCTAAAACTATGCTGCAGCTGTGTGCGGGTTTTTATTCCTTCCGGAGGTTTATCTTAAGGCCGGTTTATTATGGATTATCTTAATTTGATTGCTTGGGAAACATAGAAATCCTTTATCAATGGAATGTTGGAATCATTATGAAAAATTGAAATTCTACTCCGTTTTGGCGCATTTAACGCAAGGATTTGTTTTGAAAGTTTTTAACTATTTTATGTGACTTGGAGCAACATGCCCAGAAACGGAGCAAGTATAGATGAAGCCTGGCCTTATGGTGGTTTTGTATAACAGTAATTTATTGTCCGTTGATAAACTACTTTTTTTCCCATCATCGGGTAGAGTGCCGCTAGACAATAAGTATGCACAGTTTAAGAGATAAACTGCGTGGTTGGAAATACTTAATCAGTTTATTTGGCAATACGAAATTACTTGTTTAAATATTTCGTTAAAAAAAGTTTTCAAAATCAAGTTCCTTTTTTAATATAATCAAACATACAACTTCAAGTTCACAGTACCTAAATAATGAATGCCTGTTTGTTTTATAGACCAGAAATTTTAGCTGTACCATTTTGCAGTCAGGAGTTGCGAGTGATTTTGCTTTCCGAATCTCCAAATTTACAGCACAAAAAAATATTACTTGGTTTGTAATAAGCACGTGCTTGATTTTAAAAATATCAATTAACGGATAAAATATGTTGATGCCAGTGTGTTAGGACGTATAGTATATTGATACTATCATGCAGCTCAACTCAAAAGTTAGGCAAGTTAGATACATCTATGATTAACTTATACAGCCTTGAACAAGTAGGTATAATTAATTTGTCTTCATGAACAAACCTTAACGTATTAATGATGTGCAATATGTTACAGAACTTTACATCGATCAACGTTCCAAGAAAATAATAATTAATATTACAAAATGTTTTATGTATAGGTCCGTAATTGGTATTTCTTACGTGAAGCCTTTGTTTTAGATCGGTAAGCATTCATGAATAAATTATCATTTTATTCTGCGGATTCTAGATATTCGAAATATTATCTCTAAATTTCGCCAGTTGAATGATAAACTTTGAAGACATTGTTTATAATTAATTAAGTTTATCCTCTGCTGGGTATTTTTTGATCCATCATGGCTTAAATAAGGTTGAAGAAGTAAAACTTTAATCCCAAATAAAATAACCAAACGAATTTCAACTCTGATTCCGAGCTGACCTCAGCTGTCAGAAACAATATAATTATTAATGAGAACAATAATTATGGAAAGAATAAACTTACGGTATCAAAACAAGCAAGCAAAGCTTACAGCAAGGTGGACTTAAGTGTACACGTATTTGAATGAAAAAATGAACAGACATTCGAAGTATCCTAAATAACTACCACTACATATTTAAGTACTTTTAATATATTTTTTAATAATAAGTATTTTAAAAGTGTTTCTTACTAGGTTTTTCTGTTTCAAGGCCGACTAAAAGTTGTTGTATTAGTGATAAATCACGATTTTCTCGTCTTCACGTATTTTAATTTCCATTAAAAAAAATCTTCATGTTTTTTAACTGTACCTGACTGTGTTTGTTTTACTTCATAATTTTAATGATTTCCTCATCTTCATGTGTGTGCAAGCCACATTTTGGTGTCGTTCTGAAAGTTTTATGTCCTTAGTGTTTTTAATTTAATTTGGAAAGGAATTATATAATGTAGTAGCATTTTCAGTAGATTTGAGGTGGTTCCATGATAAATCAACACATTGACAATTCAAAACACCTTTAAAAAGTGATATAAGTCATTAGAAACGACGAAAAAAATTATTTAAACCTAACCTAACCTAACCTAACCTAACCTAACCTTACCTAACCTAACCTACTTAACCCAGTTAATAAAGTTTTTGTTTCATAACTTTCTATGATTTTATATAATTTTTTAAAGGTGTGATGAATTATCATTTTGATGATTTATCCGGTCACCCATTTATGTTAGCCTCATTGATATATAAAGGTCCCAAGACACTTCCTTGCGGTACACCGTACTTGATTGCGAAAGGTTTACTTTTTCGTTTTTCAATTTTAACACACTCTGAACATTGTCGTGTAACTTATTCACAGATTTAGAGCTGTGTTTGAAAACCCAATTGTTTTAAATTTCTCGAAAAGGACTTTATGGTCTATCATATCAAAGTATGTATATTATGTATAATCATTCTTCCCGCAATATCCAACGAAAGTATATAATGTAATTGAATATATATAGCTTACATTACCATGTAGCAATTTATAAATTTATTTTCATAATTATATTATTCCTGAACCAACTCTCTCTCATGCATAAAAACTGTGTACGCTCTACCTAGGAATAACTTAAATCTAAATGTAAATTACCCGCCTCGGAAAAGACTTTGTCTAGTGAGATGGATAAAGTAACTATGTAAATATGTATTACAATAATATAAATGCTCGGGTTACTGATGTCGAAATTTAAAGATAAGATTATCTTGACGTAGTAGAAATAACTTATATTAAGTAGATTTTGGCTATTATAATATAATTGCTGATATACGTCACTTTCCCGAAAGGGTGGGGAGGGTTGAAATACCACACTACAGTTCTGTCTGAAACACCACTACAGTTCTGTCTTGACACCACACTACAGTTCTGTCTGAAACACCACACTACAGTTCTGTCTTGACACCACGCTACAGTTCTGTCTGAAACACTACACTATAGTTCTGTCTGAAACACCACACTAGAGTTCTGTCTTGACACCACACTACAGTTCTGTCTTGACACCACACTACAGTTTTGTCTTGACACCACACTACAGTTCTGTCTGAAATACCTCACTACAGTTTTGTCTTGACGCCACACTACAGTTCTGTCTGAAACACGACACTATAGTTCTGTCTTGACACCACGCTACAGTTCTGTCTGAAACACTACACTATAGTTCTGTCTGAAACACCACACTAGAGTTCTGTCTGAAATACCTCACTACAGTTCTGTCTTGACGCCACACTACAGTTCTGTCTGAAACACCACACTACAGTTCTGTCTTGACACCACGCTACAGTTCTTTCTGAAACACTACACTATAGTTCTGTCTGAAACACCACACTAGAGTTCTGTCTTGACACCACACTACAGTTCTGTCTTGACACCACACTACAGTTTTGTCTTGACACCACACTACAGTTCTGTCTGAAATACCTCACTACAGTTCTGTCTTGACGCCACACTACAGTTCTGTCTTGACACCACACTACAGTTCTGTCTTGACACCACACTACAGTTTTGTCTTGACACCACACTACAGTTCTGTCTGAAATACCTCACTACAGTTCTGTCTTGACGCCACACTACAGTTCTGTCTTGACACCACACAACAGTTCTGTCTTGACACCACACTACAGTTTTGTCTTGACACCACACTACAGTTCTGTCTGAAATACCTCACTACAGTTCTGTCTTGACGCCACACTACAGTTCTGTCTGAAACACCACACTACAGTTCTGTCTTGACACACGCTCTTTGCTATTTTTACACATACTCATCTTACACATTTTTTCCGATGATTTACTTATTCCGTAATTGAATAAATTAATCGTGCCCTGTCCCGAGGTATAAATACCCGACTTTTGTCCCCGTATACTTCAAGTACCACATTACTTTCTTCATCTATCAGTTCTCCATGGAGAAAAATTAGTATTGCTAATTTATTAAAAATATTTCCAAATCATTGGTAATCCGGTTAACATCAGTTGGGAGTGCAAGAATTACGAATTGAATTAACAGGTTTCCTAATAAAATTTAGTAAGTTACGAATATAATATCAAGACGTTGGAATATGTAACGTTGTGATTTTTGTGAACACGCGTTCCGACATCGTGATTTATTAAAAACTTACTAGGAAATCTGTTAATCCATTCGTCTGTAATCCTGTAATCGTCCTGTAATCCCGTGTTTAACCCTATTATCAATAATTTGAAGAGATTCTTAATAAATAAACAATACTAGTTTTTCTCCGTGTACTAGTCCACACCGTAATAGAGTCGCTTTCTAATGCTTGTTTATTAGCCTTTCTACAACCTACATAATTTTTCTCATTCGTTATATATGCTCTTTTTGCGTACTTTATCCATGCTTCGTAGGTCATGTCTAAAAACGAGAAACTCAGCTATTAAGCGCCTAGACCACATTACCCTTGTTATTATGTATGTTTAAACTATTACCTAATTATCAGCAAACAATTTGAAATTTGAAAAGTTGCTGAAATTCGTTCTGTGTGAGTAGCGAAATCCGAGAAGTCATGAGTTGAAATTTTTGTAGTTAATATACCTAGAATAATACAACCTTTGTCTACGTTTCTACATTGAGCGTGTTACTTCTTTTTCTGTTATTAGAGTTCCGACTCATGCGAGCAGAGAGTTAGAAAGGGAGGGGTAGGTTTCGCCAATCTACGCCACGTATTTGAATAAACAATGGAAAGCAAGGGAGCGTGGGATAAACAAAAACACAAAGGTTAATCGTGCGCACCTTTCCTCTCCACCCTCCTCACAATTCAAAAGCCTTTTTGTTTAACTTCTCCAGATATTTGTTTCAATGGAGCAGGTAATAGTAAATTCCCATACAATACATATGAGTAGTTGTCACGTCAACAAGCTTTCTTTTTATTTAACTAAATATAGCACCAATATTAAAACCATATTTGACACTAATTAACATAATACATAATAACCCAGCTCTTCATACTCTAAATAATATTTGTCTTAACTCTAACGTTGACATTTTTTCGGATTCACTGCCCAAATTCAAACGTGGTATCATGTCAATAATTTAAACTGTTCAATGCGCATACATACATACACACACACACACACACACACACACACACATACACACACACACACATCTATATACTACACACGTCACCTGGTAATTAAGGAATAAACATACCACTTAGCAGACATTACAAGGAAAAATATCATAGGTACCCAATATGAAGTATCTTGTTCCTGTATATTGTTTCATCACTGTAAATCATGTACTGTTTGTTTCTATAATATAGAATAACAATAATATTATTTCATATCAGTAAGTTTACTCCGTGTGTATCAGTAAATAACATGTATCTACACGATTTGAGAAAATTAGATGAACTCCGAGACAAGTCTTACAGATAATCATTTTTAAAAATTATAATTATTTCCAAATTATATTATTATATAAAAAAATGTAAGGAATAGTCTCAGAAATATCAGAGTATTTCCATACAACATTGCAGATATTTTTTCTGGCAAAACTCTTGTCCGAATTTTCCAAAAAACATTTTTACGGAAAAAAATAATAAAGGAAGCCATGAAAAATTCGTGCATTGTAAACAAATCTACAGAATTATGACATTTCAGTATCGTTGGAAAAATCTGTAAATTTAAATGAAATGTGTGAAGAACACCTTTGCGTTGAAATTCATTAAAAATGTATTCTGCAGGAAATTTTAATCTCTATTTGATAAAAAAAAGCTTTTATGTCAAAGAATAAACTGTAAATCTCTCTGTATGTATGTATCTATTTTTACAATAATACAATATTATAAAAAATCTCGTAAAATAAATTTGAAAATAAGGTTTGTAATGGCCTTAGCAATTTTTTTTTTCATTTTTTATTGTAATTATTATTTTTGTTGTTCATGCATTTGTGTATTCATATTATTAATTATAACTTACATTTTATTTTGTTCAATTAAATGTGGTTCTTAGAATCTATTGGTGTCCACAGTTTTAATAGTTTCAGACAGCTCTTTACAATATATCAACCCTTTGTAAAATCATTAATTTAAATGGTTTGCGTATTATATTTATTTATTTTAAAATAGTACAAGATTTAAAAATTATAACAGTAGGCAAAATAAATATATTTTTTACTAATTATTCTACTACTTCATAAGGTGAGTTCCAGGAGCTCGTGTTTATGGAGGGAGTATGTATATACACAAAAAAAATAGTGTTTAAATGGTGATGTGTGAACAGTATTCAACGTCTTATTAAAAAACTACAAACGTAATTCAACATACAAATTTAAAAAAATCCTTAACATTTTTCTTTAAACTAGCTACGAACAAAATTCAATATAAACAATTTTAGACAATTAGTATTATAAAAATAGTTTTTTTTTTAAATGCTAAATACTCGTAGAATAGATTTTATACGTATATTTAGGGTAAAATACTTGTATATCACTATCAAATTTCAGGGAGTTAATTACCTTTTTGAATTGCTCATATTACTGTTACCTTAATTTTGTTTTTGGACAATAATATACTGTACCATTTTACACCTAAATAAAGGTAGTAGTGCTGAACCGTGGTCGTTCTTAGCATAGGGATGGCTATTAGGCCTTTTGTTTTGAATATATTGCTTATAATATCTATAGGGGTGAATTTAATTGACGAAATAATTTATAAATTAATAAATTTGATTAAGGCGGTTCTTTCTTACAATTCTGTAATAGTTGCTACATTAAATTCCCGAAATATTTCTAAAGTTGTGAATTCGTATGGTTTCCTAAGGATAATTTTAATAATGTATTGTCATATTCCTTTTTGATAGTTCTTGTGTCATGTCTGTGAATGTCCCTATTGTATATAATTTTGGTAACGGATTGCTTATTATTTAAGTATAAATATCATAGCCAATTTAGCTCACGTTTTAGTTACTTCTGAAAATCTATTGCGCAGTTTTATTCTCATTGCTATACTTTGGAAATTCGCAACTTATTTTTCATTCTTTCATAGTTTGTTATAGTTTGCATTAATGTGGAACTCTTTAATAATAGGAATCTAAAAGCTAAAAAGTTCTGCATTAACAAGGATTAAATAAATTGTATTAAAATTATTATGAACCAGCCGGATTCCTAGCGTAAATGAAGTTTTTTCAAAGAATAGTAATTTTTCTTTAATTTTGATAGTCAAGCGAGCAAAATTTCGAGCAAAAGTATTAAAATTCTGCTTTAGCGGGTGAAAATGGGGTGGGGTGGGTTTCTTAACTTTCCGCTTGTTTTGAAGGTTAAAAATGTCATCAATCTTGGAATAAAATTGTAAATTAGTATAAAAATTGCCACTGTCACTATTCTTTAAAATGATTATTACTGTCGTCGAAATCCAGGAAAATTAGAAGCTATTTCTCCAGGTTTGGAGATTTTCAGTCTATATTCTATGTATTTTGGTTATTCCGTCAACGATTTTCTTCCAAAATGTTTTTAACGGTTCCGTGGAATTAAAATGTCAGTGATATTTCCGCAGCTGTCAAGTTTTGGTAACAGTTTTATCTGATGAGCGAATAATGCTCTCCGTCAGAGATAATTACTTTAATAGTATACCGCATAGGCACTAACGAAAAACAACTAATATTTGTAAATTGTTGTGTAATTTTGGAAATTATTTCATCACGCGAATGCAAGAGCACAAAGGAGAACTTGTAGCTCAATTATTGGAAGTATTTAGAAATACGTTTACAGACAGACACGTGAAGCAAAGACACGTAAATAATCGGTTTCATCAATGTAGTATTTTTTATAATACCCTCGGATTCTTTAATAACGCGATGTCCCCTTTTTAATTGCCATTATACGCGAATGCCGCACATCGTAAATCAGGGGCAGCGCCGGCACCTGACATGCCCCGCGTGGTGGGGGGGGGGGGCGCTCCTGAAAGTGGGGAGAGAGGGGGGGGGGCTTCAGCCACTCTGCCTTGGATTATACACAGTCAGGGTGTATCGTCCACATTCTAATATTCATATTAAAAAATAATAAACGTACCTATGTTAGCGTTCAAACTTTTTTGCATCATTAAGTGTCAAATTTGGTTTAGACGAAAAATAATGGAAATAAAAATATAGTTTGGTTGTTATGTGATATTATTATAAATAAATAGCAACATCGGAAGCAAATAAAATGCGCATCCATTTAGTAATTACGTACCTAACCGATAGGATTATCAGACGAGACGTTTCGATTGGGTAATACACCCCTCATGCTAATTTATTCGCTTTTGGGAACAGCCCTAGGTGCTGTTCCCAAAAGCTCTCGTAGAAAACGTTGTGTCTCCCTTACTCTCATGGTAAGAAATATGAACTAAAGAGTGTTAGAAAGAGAAAACACCACGATATATATTCAAATCTAGAAAAAATTAAAATTAAAAAAATAGTTAAAATGTGCACCTCTATGAAACCAAAACTTAAATCGCAATTTCAAAAAAAAATAATGAAATTCGTGAATTATTTTTATATGAAACCACAAAAAACTGAGGTGACAATTATGTTTATAATACATTTGTTTAATAAAGCTTTGCTTTTTTATCTCTCATTTTAGTTTTAATATTAAATTTGAATTTGAAAGTGTATTCCATCACCTATCAAGAACAGTTATGTTTTCGGACACGTTCAGAAATACTCCATTTAATATGATTTTATTGCAAAGCGTAAATATTCCGACATTTTGAAAAATATGCCAGAAGCATGAGGTGTTCAAATTTTTGTTGAAGCTTACGTAGTGAAATTAGAGAAAACGGGTGATTATTCCCATTTTACCTCCGTTTTTATTTCTTTTACAACAAAAATATACATTGAAAATTTGTATGTTTTCTAACTTGGTGAAAATGCAATTTTCAAGTAATAATAAAAATAATATTTTGATGATTTGTATAGCGCCGTTTTTGTGCAAAATCACCTCAAGGGCGCTGTACAAATATATTATACGAGTACATTTCTACAATGATCTATGTTATTACTAACTATTTATGGAGATAATATACAGTACCAAACTTAGCTGGTAGGTCACTTGAGATTAACACTTAATTAACATTAACTAATTGTTTATTAGTGAAGTTTAGATACAAAATATAGGACAGAATTGGAAAATTGGACGCAATTGGACTTTTCGGTATGTATTTTATTAATATATATTTATGTTCTTTAATTAGCTTGTTTGGGAAAGGAAAAGCAAATTTTATTCTGGGCGGTACTACAATACACGGTTTTGATCAGAATTCACTTTTCTAAATGTAATTCCTCCCTAAGCACAAGACAGATTTCAAATAATATAAATCCAATAAGAAAATAATTACTTTTAAAACATCTAATATCACATTTTTAAGTATGGATACTTTAACCATTTTACTCAAGATTTGTGTCTGTATTTAGTGGACAGATAACAGAACAACTAAACAAAGATGACCACAGCAATAACAAGAATATATTTTTATTAAAATATTGAATTTACAATAAGTTTCTACAATCGACCAACAAAGTCTAGATAGGGCGTGTGTATGTTAAAAATGACACCAAAACCAAAATTATTGTTTCCAAAAAATGGGCTACGAAAAAATTTATCGAAAAGAAAGCGAGACGACAGAATCATATGGGGAGTTTGGTTATAAAACGACTCGTTGGTTGACCGAATTTGTATAACACGCCATATCTAGAGTTAATATATCGATGGTTTTTACATTTGAGATTTTAAAACTACTCTTCTAAGAAAGTGTTGGCTGGATTAAGCAGAATGCAACAAGAAAATCTCGTAAAAATAATTCTTTAGTGTTTTCAGAGTAGTACGAAAAATTGCCAATTACTTTTGAAGCTTGTATTCATCACTCATCATTCAATTTCAAAATTCCCAAATTCGTTTCAACCTAGATAATGAAAAAAATGATAAATTACTCAATTTATTTCAAATATTTTTTCGGATATTTTAAAACCATTAGAAGATTTAAAGCTTATTCTGAAAACCTGGTTTTCGATTCGTTTAAAAAATCGTAAAATCCCCATCTCATAATACGATTAAAATTACATCCCGTAAATTTCTACCGGTTCCAAAGCAACTGAGATGCTATATATGATACAGAAATATTTAGTGATAAAACACGGAGAATTAATATATGTATATATATATTTTTTATGTGAATCCGCCCAAGATTCATAATTGCTCCGCACCGTCTAGAGCCAGTTAGACTATGGCACCCCCAGTTGGGATATGTTGTGAGGCTGAAGGTAGTGAAGAGGGGAATGAGATGAGTGAGAGGAAGGTGGAGAAGTACCTGGCTAATCAGATCTGATCACCAGCCATTTCAAGCAAGGTTTCAATTCTGAATGGTGGTCTTACACCAGGGAGATATAGAGATTATCTTCCACTCTGTAGTGTGCCGCAAATGTACTATTTTTATTTTTGAATGAGTAATTTTTGAAATAACAAATGAATCACATAAAATTTACTTGCGCACGCCGGGATTCGAGTCCGCAACCTCCAGCTTGCTATTCGAGAGCCTCAACCCTCGACCACGGAGGTCGCCATGGATTAATTTTAAGATTAATGTTTATTTAAAAAATATATATATTTTAAAAAACATAACAAGAATGTAAATATATATATACATTTAAGGTAACATTAAACACATAAGAATACTAATAGAAAAAAAATGTATTGTAAAAATGAATACAATAAAAAAGTAATAAAGACATAATATATGCACGTATTGTGTCTTTATTTTTAACTATTTTAATTTATATTTAACTCGTAGATCTTAATATTTCACGGTTTTTGATAAAAAAAACACTTCAGTAAGAAAAAACCTTATTGAAACGGCTGGTATTTCGTTTAAGCCCGTCGTCCCACAGGTCGGTCAGCAATCAACATAAACCAAATGCTGCAAGACCCAGCGCAGAAAAGTCCCACCCAAGAACTGCGCTGCACCTCACTATGGGGCACTTAATTTTCTGCGCAGAGTCTTGCTCCAGTCAGCCTATGTCAATTGCTTACCGACCCGTGGACAACGGGTAAACAGAATTTTGGGTACTAAAAATGGTGTCGGAAAGTTGTATGTTGATTTATATCTTGGCGCAAAATTATGTTTTTAATGATTTTATGATGTATGTGAAAAAGAAATCCAAAAGACAGTTTATTGATCATTTAATAAAGCAAAAAAAATCAGATCCAGCAACCGTTTTTTCCAAAGTCTGTACTTTTTTACATTAATCACACACATGAGGCCTTGACGAAAATAATTTCCCTTAGGGCCTGTGTCATCTTTGGGATACTGTGTGGGGGTTTTTTTTAAGGAAAGGAAGGAGATCTAGGAAGGAAAAAGGTGTGGGGGGTGGGTAGGAATCTAGGGATGTGTCCAGGAGTGATGGAAGTATGACTATATCCCTCCCGCTGCGGCGCAAAGCGATTGGTCGGATGAAGTTGGAGAGGTCAAAGAGTCGCCCCAAACTAGCCTCTTCCGATCTGGCACGCCACACAGTTGACGGGCAGGTGCATACTGAATACACCCCCCCCTATGAACCCGGGCACCCCTGCTAAATCACCAAACGTAGCGAGCCACTTGGGGTAATCTATGGCAGAGGCATTGGTTTCCAATAAATGGTTTCCAATAAATGGTTTCCAATAAATGGTTTCCAATAAATGGTTTCCAATAAATGGTTTTCAATAAATGGTTTCCAATAAATGGTTTCTACGCGGCGGTATCCAAACCGGCCTTCCAAATTGATATTGTATTATTTACCCAAACCCGCCTCCCAAATTGAAACTGTATCTGATATTATTATTACGCTAACGTCTGGACGGTTTCGGCCCTCTGATTGGTCAAATTCAAATCTTTCTGCCGCTGGAGTAGTTGGTCTATTGGCCGACAGAGCGCACCTCAGGCGGTATAATAGCGAAATAGTGTTTCATTTGAAACAATCCAAAACAAATAGGTACGTACAATTTCATTTATTCAAACAACGGTTATTCTTTACGTACCTACTACCGTCATAATACGCATTTAAATATAAAACAAACATTTGATTCATCTTAATGACAATAAAACAACTCTTTGCACTTACTTTTAAAAAAAATATTGATATTAAATATTATTTACGTAAATAATAATTTTGAACCATTTTGACAGAAAACCGATATGAAGTTCGCGCATAATACGCGTTTGTTTGTAGGAAGTGTAGGCACTGCCAACCCAATAAAAAAACATGAAACATAATTGAAAGCTAGAAACGCTTCGTTGATTGTAAAATTAGCCAACAAATCTCTAATCTGACGTGTACAAATACATAATAAAATTATAGAAATTAAAAAATTAAAATTATAATAAATAATGACATGTACTTATATGCATAATAAAATGATAGGTTATTATAGGTTAACTGTTGTTAGTATCACTTAAACTGGGCGAAGACCATCGAAGTGCCGCCCGCAGGGCCTAGCAGAAAAAAACCGGCGGAGCGGGTTTTTAACTGCTAGTTACTTATATTGTCAAACATCTTTGACAGGACATAACAGCGAACGCATTAAAAGGAGTTTATAATATTGTAATCAGATTTACGCACAGGAGACGACAAATTGTATTTGAAAGGAATGTGAAAATGATTCATCATTTTTATAGCGGGTCTTGTCGACAGTTTGAAAATATTCCCATTTCGGGAAAAAAAAATTAGCATAAAGGCGCCGTAAATCAATCACTGGAAGACGTCGGGACCCGCGATTGGTAATACCCGTGGCCCATTCCGGCTTATTGAAAACCAATGATCAAAATCTAAAATACATTTCACAAATGGTTAGGAATTACGGTTATACCCTACAACGTTATCACATATAAGTTAAAACGATCAGCACTTTCGGCATTCCAATCATTTATAGCCAATTGATAAACCTTTTTTTTTAAACTAAAATAATATTTTTCCGGCGAAGACTGCTAAATGGATGGACAACAGATATTTTTTGACTAACGTACAATTATTTGCTACAATTTATGACATTTGTGAAGCCATTTTTCAAGACTTTCTTACAATAAACTGAATCGAGTTGTTTGCCAGCCATTTGAAAAAAATATCTAAATTTCTGCTCAAGAATTGAAACCACAACGACATTTTACGAAATTACACTAATTACCCAAAACAATGACATTTGTTACTCGTGTCTTTATTTGCGTCTCTCGGATCTCTTTTTGTGTCTCTTCGTTCTCTATTTATGTCTCTTTTGTCTCTCGTCTTTCTTTGTACTATTTGTCAATTGGGAAAGCTTTTATATAATTTTGTTATTTTTGTATATGTTTTTCTGTATAAACATGTTTTTATAACCGATTTTAAAGAGCGTATGACACACAGAGACGTCGCCAGCTTTCAAAGGTGGGGGGAGGATATTTTACATGGTATCCCCTTGGAGTAGGTAGTACGTATGTGGTGTTTGAGAAGGGAGTAGAAAATGAATGATTATATTCACAAACACAAGGAAAAGCGCCGAAGGTGAAATTATTATTTAAATTATTTGGTATTATTTAAAAACGGAAACCTTTAAAACGTATCAGCTTAATCGGCTAGTAGCCATGTGGACAAATGCGTCGGATTCCCACGCAAGCGTCGCGACTTCAAACCATTGCTAGCTAAGTACCTACTCCATTATTGCACAATAAACATTTTTCACTTAAATAAAACCGTGAAATACGTTTTTCCGAGTCCCATGTCTTCAATTTGTATCATTTTGGAACCTAGCCGAGAGCTCTTCCCTTTCTGGGGCCCTATGGATAATTTGATTTTTTATTCTCCTAGTCCTGTGTCCTCAATGTGTATTGTTTTGGAACGTAGCCCAGGCCTCTTCCCTCGCTGGGGCCCTATGGATAATTTGATCTATTATTCTCCTAGTCCTGTGTCCTCAAAGTGTATCGTTTTGGAACCCAGCCGAGGCCTCTTCCCTCGCTGGGGCCCTATGGATAATTTGATCTATTATTCTCCTAGTCCTGTGTCCTCAAAGTGTATCGTTTTGGAACCCAGCCGAGGCCTCTTCCCTCGCCGGGGCCCTATGGATAATTTGATCTATTATTTTCCTAGTCCTGTGTCCTCAATGTGTACTGTGGTTGGGGTTCTAGGCCGGGATCTCTCAGGCTTAAGCGGAGTCCAGCCCTGACCGAGACGACGCGTTACGTCTGTATGTTAATTTTGATTTATTTAGTTATATATTTATTTATTTAGTTCAGGATATACATATTTTACATTTGTAAAATGTTTTGACTGTCCGACTAGGAGGAATTCCCGTTTTTGGACAGTCTTGTATCTGGCACTAAAAAATAGAAAAAGTATAAGAGTTTTATAGCAACGCCTTTACCGTTACCATTACCTTACCATAGCGAATTTAATTTTCTGCGCAGGGCATTAGTGCACTCGCTTCATGTCGATTGTTTACCGACCCGTGAGACTACTGGCTAATAAGTTAGCTCTACTGTTTCTCTATGATGTTGAATTCCTAATCCTGGAAATTTATGCATCGGAGAGAAGTTTGCGCCCTGTTTATTAACATGTTTTCGTTTGTAATTAACAAAGTTGACTTGAGCAGCAGTTTGTACAACAAAATCGGCGTGGGAAATTGTGTACGCTTCTTTATAATAAAAAAAATAATAACATGTTTTAGGTTTCCAAAAACATGGTAAAAGAGGAAAGTTTTTATTTTTAATTATTACAAACAATCTGGCGAATATATATTTTTTAACATTTACTACGTAATACACAAGTAATTTTATATTTTAGAAAAATACGTTTAATAATATTTTAAAAAGAATTTCAATGAGTAAAACAAATATTATGTGTTTAATTGTACACATTATATAGGGTTTTCCAATAAGAGGTGTTATTTTGATATTCAAAGAAAAATGCCATTTTTTAATATAAATCATCAAATGTTTATTTCATTATAAAGAAAAGGTATGCCGTTAATAGTGAAAAATAACATCAGTCAAATGACCACCACGACCACGCCTACAGGACCATATCCTTTTCATGAAATTTTCCATAACCAAATCTTAAAGTGGCTGCCTTATGTCCTCGATAGCCTCACGAATTCCATCTTTGAGGTCTTGAATCGACGCTGGGCTGTTGGCGTAGACCTTCTCTTTCACGTGGCCCTAAAGGAAGAAGTTGCAAGGTGTTAAATCACAAGATCTCGGTGGCCAATTGTGATCACCTCTTCGAGAGATAACACGGTCCGGAAACTTTTCCCGTAAAAGATCAATGGTTTCGTTGCTTTTGTGGCACGTAGCGCCGTCTTGTTGAAAGTAAACGTTGTCCAAATCAATACCATCCAATTCCGGCCATAAAAAATCATTAATTCCTTAATTAATATTCAAAATAACACCTCTTATTCGAAAACCCTGTATTAAACTCTATATCGAAATTCAAAAAATTCTTTTGAAGTAAGAGATAAGATTATTTATATTTTTTTAAATTTCTTATCAAAGCGGACTCTTGGGAAGGAATCAAGTTTTATTTCACGAAATTCTGGTGACCAGATAACTCGTCAAATTGAAAATTTGACACACCAAAGTGATGAAATAAAAAAATAATCTTTAAAAAGAATATTGTTATGAATAGTGATGAAAGAAAAAAACTATGTTAAATAGGTTCCGTAGGTAACTGTTTAACCTAGTTTTTGTTTCATGTCTTTTAATGGCTTTATATCACTTATTAAAGGTGTGTTGAATTGTCATGGTGTTGAGTTATCATGGATTCCGAAATTTTTACCCTAGTGTAAAAATAAGGCACCCTTTAAACGTAAACCAAAAGAGTCAACTTATCAACTGCACATTGTTTTGACGTGAAACATTTGCACAAAGCACTTCCGCTTTTATTATCAGAGACCTACTCTGCCCTGGTTTCCCCACAGCTGAACAAACTATCATTTTTTTAATCCGTTCATATTCTTTGTTGACTCAGCTTGCTGTGAGCATTGGGCAATTGAGTTGGACCGTTTTAAGAAATGCCTTACACAAAATGTTCATGATTTATTAACGATTTTTTTAATATTTTATGTTGACCTTACTTAAAAATAGTCAATAAAAAATAATCAGGTCAAATTGATATCCCTAATATACACAGCACACAAGTAAAACAAGGACAATCTACTGCCAGTATTTACCGCGTCCGTCTCATACTGCGTTCTGTATTCGTCTTAGCCCGTCGTTCCATGGGTCGGCAACACTCAGATTAATACGAAGCTTAATGCCAAATCACTATTTTGATTAATCTTTATAACGAATTGGTGTACATTATGAAAACCTACAAATGGTTTAGTTAAATTGAAGGTTTTCCAATCGCTTCGCTTGAGTAGAATACAAATAAAAAAATAAATTACTCAATAAAAAATATAAATGCAAACTACTAGAAAAAATATTTTTTCAATAGAAATGTATGAATGCATAAAGGAAACAACTTTTAAAAAATACTGTTTTATAGCTAAGATTATCTATGATAGTTTCATTTCATTAACTTTTTTGCTTTCTTATAAAATTATTTACAAAATAAGTAAAAACCAGTTTTTTGCTTGAAATCGAACGTTTCTAGACTCCGTTTGTCAAGCGATTTTAATGCCTATTACCTACGATATAAGGTATACCAAGAATATACACATTTTTGGCTTGAACCTTCCTCTTAAGTTCGCTACAGTGAGCTAACGGTCTGCAGCGGAGTTCAGCGTGGAACTTTTCTGCGCAGGGTCTTGCAGCAATCGGTTTATGTCGATTGCTTACCGACCTGTGGGACGGCGGGCTTAGTGTAAGCGAGTAAGCGTATCTTGTCATCTCAGTACACACATAATACAAACATATTATTTTAATGTCATTCATTCAAAGAATATGTGTTATATTCATATTAACGAAATAAATAGACCATGCAGCGTTTACGTACTTAAAAGTTGCGGTGAATTACTACATTCTACATCACGGGTGTGACTGAGATGACAACATACGCTTACTCGCTTACACTAAGCCCGTATTTTTGTCATACATGGACAACGTTTTAATTAAGAATTTACTAGACATATAAGATTGTTTGTTACTTGCCCAATTGTAGGTTAATTTTTTGAGACATTAACATATCTGTTATTGTAATGTCATTGTACAGGGTTTTCCAATAAGAGGTGTTATTTTGAATAGCCCGTTATTTCGGTAGATGTTACTTTTGAAGCTATCATTTTTTGACATTTAACAAGTGAAAACTACGTCATTAATAAAAATTGAACGATATACGCTTCAACAACGCATTGGAATTCACTTGAGTGAATCAAATGCAAATCATCTTGAGTAATGAGGCCTATTTCCACCTCGGTGGCTTCGTCAACAAGCAAAATTGTCGCATCTGGGGCTCGAAAAACCCAAGAATTATTGTTGAAAAGCCTCTTTATTTTAAACGTGTGACTGTTTGGTGCGGTTTATGGTCCGGCGGAGTCATTGGACCTTACTTTTTTGAAAATGGGGCTGGAGCAACAGTTACGGTGAATGGATTGCGCTATCGAGAGATGATTAATGATTTTTTATGGCCGGAATTGGATGGTATTGATCTGGACAACGTTTACTTTCAACAAGACGGTGCTACGTGCCACACAAGCACCGAAACTATTGATCTTTTACGATTGAATATCAAAATAACACTTCTTATTGGAAAACCCTGTATTTATGCAATTTTTTACGTTTGTTTGTTTCAGAATCTAAAGAATCAAATCATGACAACAAACCTATGGGTGGAGCAGTCGTGGTACGACTACAAACTACGCTGGGAACCCAAGGAGTACGGAGGAGTCCACATGCTCCATGTCCCGTCAGATCACATCTGGAGACCAGACATTGTGCTCTACAACAAGTAAGACCTCCCCCCTCCTCCCCCGTACCTTCAGTATTAGTGTCACAACTACTTACGCAATGGAGTTGAATCGACGATCATAATATTTTCCCATATTGTTGTGTGTTTTTTTTATATAACTTATTTGTTGTACTTTAACTTTGTTTCCCTAATTGTTATTGATTATCGCTGTTGGGTATTTTTCATCGTCTTTTGATGTGCTAAATTATTACTTGATTTGATTTTATTATGCATTGATGTTTTCAAGGTGTTTTGATTCCAGAGTAATGAAATGTTGTGCTCACCGTTATTCAATAATCTTGTTCGTTTTTCTTGTTTTGATCAGGTAAAAAATATATTAACTTGGAAGTTGTACCTTTATACAAAAGAATCTTCCAAAATATTGGGAATATAATGTCAATGACAATTACCGACTCTACCAGCAAAGTACAAATATAACTGGTCGAATATAATATTTCCGCAGCATCTAACTAACGGTCAGTTATTAAAATATTTTTTCTAAGTACCTATCTAAGATGTTTTTGACATTTGATGATTTTCATATTGCTTATTATTTGGTTTATTTATTTATTTATACATAATTAACGCTTTTCGGGGCTTTTACACATGAAACTTATAGTAGATATAATAAACATAGGTATATAACAAAGCAAATTGAAATCTTGTTTAAGTACAATATTCTTGGGCAGATGTGTAATCATCCCTGTAATCATCATAGACACTGCAATCCTATCCGAAACGTTGGCTAAAGAAGGGGGTAGCGCAACACGGCATAATACCCCCAAAACAAATCACTCTAACACTTTTGGCCGTGAAAATCTCAAATCATACCAGGTTGTAAGGGTTTATATTCTTTTCTTTTTATCTAAAATTTAATGACTAAAATATATAGGAGAAGACAGGAGAAAGAGATATTCATAAATATAATATGTTAATAAAATAGTAACAAATTGAAAATATCTCCCGAGTAAAAATAAATGCCGCCAACGGGAATTGAACCCGTACCTTCTGATGTCCGGTCAGGTGCTCTGAAACCACGGAGCTTTGTCAGGATAGCAACGGCCGGCATAACCGGACATCATAAATAGTAGTTTAAAAAAAATAAATCACTAAAGAACTTCTTAGGGAGTACCTAAATCAGCCGTAGATAAATGTTTCGTGAGTACATATCTTTTGTAACATATCATATGTTTCCTTTTAATTTGAAGAAAGACAAACATTCCCGGGTTGCGAATATCCTGACAAGATTTGTATTTCTTCTACTCCCACAGTAAAAGCAGATTGTATTACTTGCCCAGGAAATGATGAAAAATAAGCTTGCAGAATATTGAATCAGTAATGTCTGCGTTTGAAACCGACGCTAATTTTATACTTTTCGCGCCCGCAGCCAATAGCCAGGAGTTAAGGAACATTCCTTTTTTATTCCTCAGTTCTTTGTTCAATGAACTATTTAGGTAATTTTCTATCTGGTCAGGAATACAAAATTGGCAACAATTATAATATTGCTTTTCACTCCGTGCAATCAAATCTGCTTTTCAATTAACCCATATGAATTACCGAACTAGTCTGTTTTAAAATAATTTATGAACTCGTCATAATAAATCTTAATTTTATTTCTTTGAAATGATGTCCCCAATGACTCATTGGAATAATTATGGAGATTTTGCGGAAATTATACATCTGGTTAAATAAATAATCAGTCGTCTTTTTAAAAAAGTCTATAAAACGATGAGGGTTTTAAATCTCGTCATTACAACGAGATTGCAAGTACAGAATAAAGATACAAGTTTTTCAAATTGCCAACGAACATTGAAGAAGATTACATTTGTTCAACAAGAACATGTATCAGTTTATTATTATTTTCACCGTCAGCGTCTTCCAGGTAATTTGATATTTTACTTCATTTAACACTATTTGTTTCAAAATCAGAATTGCGGTAATTATTTAGTTTTAATTTATTTGCATATTGGCGAAAATAATGTTTGATTTGAAAAATACTATTTTAATTGTGAGTTGGTTAACCCTCGTTCAGATAATTAGTAATTTAAAATATTAAATGACATCATTCGAATGCAGGCGTTTGCGGCAGGTCAAATTAGCGACATCCCGATAAATGATATCGCCAATAATGATATCCACATCAACAATGGAGTATTTAACTTGACGCCGATGACTCGTCTGACAAACGAGGCTCCTGTCCAAGCAGCTGCCAGCGCTGGCCTCGCCATCGGAGACCTCAAAGACCTCATCACATCAGTTAAAGAAATTCTTGTCGACTTCCCGGAAAACGTCTCTCAGCACGCTATCGTCGCCGTTGAGCAAGCGAATGCTGTCGTCGGTAACTTGCCAACTGACGGTCTACTGGGGACGTCAGTCACAGCGACAACTGGCATCTTGAAATATGTCGATGAATCCATCACGCTTCAACTAAAAGCTGGTTCTGGAGCCGTCAGGGATGACGTTGTTCATCTGATCAAAAACGCTACCAACCTAATTCACTTTGCAGACCGCAAAATAAACACTGATGCCAATGCTGTGAGTTCATGCCATCATTCTTGCTATATTTGTTTTCAATCACTCATATTTATATACGTTTTAAAATAACGTGTAATGGGTGTCAAACGTTTGTTATTTCGCTGATATTTTGTAGATTAAACAATGCATTTGCAAATCAAAACATATTTTATTTATGTCCTAAGACGGTGGCGCATATTGACGTGGCATTAAAAACAGCATCGGAATCGGCAGTCCAGTGCTTGTACAAAATCGAAAGTGACATAAGGAAGAGAGCCGATGAAGCTAGCGAGGTCATCATTAGCTGCGTGTTTGAGAAGATATCAGCATCCAAGGACTTACTGGACAATATCTTCAGCCTCGTGGAGAAGTCCAAGGCACCTTTAGACTCTTCAATCAGTGAGCTGAAGGTTTGCGCCGGAACTACATCCACTCAATCCACTTTCCTGGAAAAGATGAACACGGCAACCTGCCTTGTTACCGTGAGCCTTTTTTGAATACTTTTGTCTAAATTCTCATTAAATTGCAATTGTTTTGTAACTGGTGAAATGCATCCTGGGTTGTATTCTGATGATAATAGAGAAACGAGAAGAACAAAAGTTTCAACGTAAATATTCATCCCAACCACATGCTGTCTTGTTTTGCCTTCCTGTTTTCTCAGTGAGAATCATTTATGAGCAAGTTTCAGCGAATACGTTTGTAAGTAGGTACTTATTCCGGTGTGTAGACACACTTAGTGTAGACTAACGAGTAAATGATTTATTTCTTTAACAGTGATTCTTATCCAAGATTTAGAATAACTTTTTCGCGGTACAACAAAAATAACGATCAATTCTCAAAACTGCAACCTCGCTGCACGCATAAAATTTATTATTTAAAAAAAATAAGTTACAATGGAATCAACCTATCGATTACGTATCATATTAAAGCGTGGAGAATGGAATGAACCTTTAGATTAAATTATTATATTGAAGCCTTAGGAATGGAATGAAACTATCGATTACGTATTATGTTAAAGCGTTACGAATGGAATGAACCTATCGATTAAAGTATTATATTAAAGCGTTAGGAATGGATGGAAGCTATCTATTAAGCACTACAGTAAAGCGTTACTAATGGAATGAACCTATGGATTAAGTTATTATATTTAAGCGTTACGAATGGAATTAACCTATCGATTACGTATTATATTAAAGCGTTACTAATGGTATGAACATATCGATTAAGTTATTACATTAACGTGTTACAAATGAAATGAACCTATCGATTAAGTATACAACAATCACGCTACGGCGTATAAATCAAATGCGTTTCATTGTTAACAAAATTTTTTATTATATTTTTTTAACTACGCCTTCCTTGATTGAGTTACTTCTTTTAACATTTATTGGTGGTGATTTTCAGATTGCTGCTAAAATGTTGGTTGATGAGTCACTTTTGGGTTTCGAAATTTACGTGAAAATGGCCTCGACTTTCCGCAGCCTCGAGGCACTGGACGCTGAGTTACCCTCCTGTGCACCCGAATCACTCCTGGACGATATAGCTCGGGTCACCCACGTACACCAGGCTATAGGCGCCTGTCAATAATCACACAATAATCCATCATAACTGGTCACATTATAAAAAATAACAGTTAAAAATAACAATATTACTTCATAAGATTTAGTACGAGCCTTGTATATTACGATATAATTAAAATGCATAGAATTATTGCAAGTTATCATTTTATTGATTTGATGGATCACAAGCCAAGTCCAAATGTATTGTATTTGAGATCACTTCATGAAAGTTTTTTTTACATTAGGTCCACACAGGAGGCCCTGAGGAAAAAAAATCTCATGGTTTATGTCAACTTTGGAGATGACGTGTGGAGGGTCCTTTTATGAAAATAAAGTAAAGGAAGTTCTGGGAAGGAAACGAGGTATAAGGGGTGGGTAGGAATCTGGGGGCAGTGTGTCTAGGAGTTACAGACGTAGGAATCCATTTCTTCAAGGCGTTGGGTCGATAGTCATGTTGGAGAGGTCAAAGGGTCTCCCGGAATCTCCAGGGATCCGAAGGGAAGGGCAGACGCATACGCCGCCAAGAACTAGACAAACCTCACCCCATGAACCTGGGCACTAAACGTAGTGAATCACGTGTGGTGACAAATGACAGAGGTGTTGATAAATGGTTCCCGGGGCGGCGGTATCCATACAACACCTCTCAAACAGATTTTCGATAAGCTTTAATTTGTTTATTACAATAGCAAATTCTATCGATTCAACAATAAAATTTTCTTCTGTGCGACAACATGGGAAGAAATCAGGAACGCAGTTCATAAAAAATATTTATGTTCACATAATTTTTTTTATAAATTTTAGCAGAAAACACATTTGTATAAAATATGTGTCATAAAAGTACTCAATACAACACTTTTCAGAATTGCGATCAAATCTTACAGAATTCGAAATACTCAAATATAAAACTAACTAGAATGGAAATGATTCACTTTGCATGTCAAAGGCTCAGTTATTGATACTGCCAACTATGATCTTTCAATACGTTCAAAGAAAACATCTACCCATAACAAATAGGTTTTGTTTACTGAAATAATGCCAAGAATTATTCGTCAGCATTATTGGTAACCTTCGGTTTTCCGGTGATATTAACGAGTAAGTACTTACGTCTATTCAGAATACCCTTATTACTTCAGTTGATTGTTTATCCAGAAACTAAAAATATGTTTACAGGTATAACGCTTAGAATTACTTACAAAGGTGTTGACAACTATAAATGGAACTAAATTGGGTGCTAATATTTGAACACATGTTATCTATCAAAGGGAAAAGATTTTATAATTGGAGCTGATTAGTATTCAACGTAATCAAAATAAAACATGGAGGTAAAATACAAATATTTATATTACTGAGTACTTCCAACATTGGAACTATAAAAACTCAAGTTTGCGAAGAAGTTCATCATTGTACAACAATTTTCTCTTGAAATCGTTTGTAAAAATGAAGTTCATTATTTTCATATTATGTGTTTTATTTTTCCAAGTAAGTGAAATCACAAATATTTCTCTAGTATTAGGAATGTTATGAATTTATTTATTTCAAAATGTAGTTTATAACGTATCAGAAACTACCAAGCTTTCCATGAATCATTATTCTTATAATGTTTTATTGCATTTTAAGGGGAACCAATGCGCTCCTGGAATAAATCCTGAAGAAAAAACAAGTACAAGTGACCAAGATGTTTTGAATGCGGATGGACATGAGATGGGTGCGGCAGGGGGAATATTTGTGCGTCAATCGTCAAGAAAAAAAGAACCGATACCAATAGTAGCTCCAGAAAAAGGCGTTTGGACTGAAATAAAAGAGGACTCGCATGATCCAGAAATTAAAAATGATAATAGTGATCCTAAAACAGGAACAGGTGGGGGGATATTTGTTCTAGAACCTTCACAAATGAAAGAATTCCATCTAAAACTTAAGCCTGCATCGGGTGATTCGGGTTATCAAAATATGGAAAATGATCAAGAAGAAGATGTCCACGACACAGGTACAGGAGAGGGAATATTCCTAAAAGAAATCAAACCAGTCCAGTCAATACCTGATGTGCCTGTTATTCCAAAACCCAGAGAAGATCACCACAAAAATAATGTCCATAAAGTTGGTACAGGCGGAGGAACATTTATCCTACCAATACCAGATGAAGAAGACGAAATTGCTACTGCTGGAGGCTTTTTTGTAAAGGATTCTCAAAGTATCGTCAGTGATCGAGATTTGATTAAGCAACCTTTTCAAGATTTACCCAAAGGAATAGTAACCCCTAAGGTTCCTTCCAGCTCCAACGACGATTCCACTTTAATTTTCCGATTGAATCCGGATGATGTTGCTAAGGCCATAACCAGCACAGTTATGAAAATTTTGGCTGAATTAAATTACAATGTTAATAATCCCGCAATCACAAATTGGCCGGCTGAACTTGTGGGCAGAGCAAATGCTTTGATCGATACAAAAGCCAAGATTGCTAAAAGAATGGTGGAAAAAGTCGGAAACTTTGCCACTGGAACAATACATAATTTGGACAGCCTTGCATCTGGTGCTAATTTCATAGCGGCTCTAAATAAAAACTAGACATTGAAAGACGAATATCACAGTATTAGAAGCCATTTTAAGTCACTTAAGAAGATTTCAATATGAGTTAATCAGTATTTTTAGATCATATGTTAATTAAGGTCGTTTTTAGCGGGTAAATCACGCCTGGTTTGCTTCTCATGTATATTATTATTACAAATAAAATGTGTAAAGCTAAATATATCACTTTTATCACTGACAAAAAAAATGTTATAAAAGAGAATTTTCTTTAATTTGATTTGTGATTGATTGGCTCAAAACTGTCAAATATCTTAATGCTTTGCCAACAGAAATGCGTCAAAAAGTTTTAAACTTTTGAAATTTTCTGAACTTACCCGCTGACAAGAACTTCTACAGTTCAATTCAACTATGTCATTTATCAAATTTAACTTGGATTTTGCCAGGAGCACTCAGATTTAAAGAAAGTTATGATGAGGGTGTAGAAAAACATGTAGTTATTTCAAATCCAAATTCTTGATAATTATTGCCGTTATAATTGATTAACAAATTAAAATAAATATATATGAACATTTTCATTAAAAAATAATAATCAAAATGAAAGTATGCAAGAAATACACATTTTACGCATTTACTCATTTTACGTTGTGTCCAAAGTCGAGTGGAGAGTGCTGTGCAACAAACAAAATTGAAAAAAGGAAATAAGTTTTTTTTGTTGTTTGTTTTTGGGGTGTTATGCCGTGTTGCGCTAACTCCTTCTTTTTTTTCACATTAACCCCACGCGTGATCCCCTGAGGAAAATAATTTCCCTCATGGCCTATGCCATCTTTAGAGATGCCGTGTTTAGGGTCTTTTTTAAGGAAATGAAGGAAAGGAAGTTCTGAGAAGGCAAGAGGAGGGATGGTGAGGAACATATGCACATATCTCTTCCACTGCGGCGCAAGGCGATGGGTCGAGATAACAGTCAAAGAGATCAAAGGATCTCTCCAAACCAGCCTCTCCCGATCTGGCATGCCAGGTGCATCCTGAACACACCTCACCTCACAGGGCATCCCTACTAAATCACCAAACATAGCGAACTACTTGGTTAACCACAAGTTTTTCTGATTTTTCTGCTTCAAATATTCGTTTGAGAATAGCTTTTTTTATTGTTCTTCAAAGTACAATCACATTAAACCGCAATTGAGCAGTTTGTCAACAGGATGTTTATGTTCAATTACAATATAATATATGTACACAATATCATTACTAATTACAATACAACTTATACATAGTATTTATCTCTAACCACTGCCATAATCAATGGTATTACTAATACAGAGTATCTCTGCTTAGTAGCCATGTTTTCAGCATATATCTGAATCTCTGAGGTAATTCGCAATCGTTTGAATATTGTTTTGATAAAAAAATGATCTCACACTAGAGATAAATTACTGGTTTAGCGATCTGGTGGATGGGAGGGTGCTCTGCTCCCTCCTTGGTGTGTTACGCTCGGGCTAGCCGGTACCTGGTGGCTACTGCGGGCAATTTACCAAACTGAAATAGATTAAGTTTCCCAACATGGATTTAATAAAGAGTTCTCGCGGATTGCTTTTGGCTAAGAGGACTATTTGGAAAACTCAAGGGAGCAAAATTTACGCACTCACCCGTCTTCTGTCTTCTAGTAATGTAAAGCTAATACGATTAGTTTGAAGGTATCATGTTACGACATTACGCATTAATATATCAGTTTTAACGTCATGCTTGTAATATTGTTACTTTATGGATGTTGGGGCATTAATAATACGAAGATCAGGGATTGAAGAACATGTTAGTGCTCCATCAAAGCGAATTAGTCTATATTGTGTATTTTGGATCTTCTGCTACAATTTCGTCATCAATATATGTTAATTTTATTTAAGAATCTTAACGTATTTAATTAAAAGGGTATTTTTTGGTAGTAACATAAATAAATATAGAAAAATAAACTGAAGATACTCTGGAGAACTAATATTTCTCCAGGATTTCCGATCTGTGAAGATTTGACGGCGTAGGTGTGTAGCTTTACACGATACATTTTTTCATACCGATCCCCATATCGGGATCCAAATGAAAAATCTTCGCTTTACACTATCGTTTTTAAATTTGTTTAAAAATATTTATATCATCATTTTAATATTACATTTAATTACAATAATGACGTATTTCCCATTTCACTAGGTGTGAAACGCATATGTTGAGATGACAATTTACAGAATGATTTTTAGCTAAGTTATTGTTTAAGAAAATGACAGATATAATAATTTTTTTTTTAAATTATAAAATTCGAGTATAAATGTAGAAGATTAGGACGAAGCGAGAATAATTTTAAGTAATTAAGTGATTAAATTATAGTTTGACAAAAAGGTATAGTCATAAATGGTAAGAAAAAAGCAGGTGAAACGTCAAATTATAGTAATTATTTTCATACTTACGATTTCATACAAACATTTGCCATTAGAGAAGAAATAATATTTTGGGAAATTACTAAATCGTAAAAACCTTGAACATAACATAGATCACAATCATAAAAGTTGTTACTGTCATTTAAGAGCTATGTCACATGCTTGGTCCAGTGCCATCTAGCGTTCAAATGAGAAGCTACTGTATGTACCTAGCGTGAGTCACATCAAGTTTTGTCCCCAAGCTATCTTCTTTCTTTCTCTTTGCTATATAGACAAAGGAGATGAACACTATCATGTCTGACGTATGCTTAGTATCATACAAAATTCGTTTTAAAAGGATTTTCGGACATGACCGCGGTGAGATAGAGATATCAACGACCTAAGATTATTAAGGTATTAGAGGGAGATGTGAAAAATGTCAGTCAAAAGTTTTTTGGTGATAAACGATGGCCAAATTGAACTTGAATATTAGTTAATCGCAAAATTATGTTTATCATTTTTAGTGTAATTCGCATGGAATAATTTAAAATATCTAATTCTGTGGATATCATGATAAACATATTAAAATAAAGTGACAATAAGATTATGTTAGAAGAGAAAAATAAAATAAAAAATGACATTTTGCGGCTGCAAATTAACGCAAATGTACTTTTGCTTTCACTACTTACTTTTTAAATCTACTTATAAACGATGGACTGAGGTTGGAGTTAGTGACTTAAAAACTTTTAATAAGAAAAGATCTCTCAAAAGAAAAAAATAAGCATTAAATAGGTATACGTCTAAATAGTGATACATAATCTTAAATTAAACAATATTGTTCTTTGGGCTTCAGAAGAGGTGACAAATTAATTACATACATTGGCGTTTTTATAATATTCACTAAGCATGAGCAATATGTATTAACATTTCATGTTATTTTTTTCAATTTACCTTACATTTCTGGACCCCTATAGCTGCCTCTGGTGTAAAGCAGACATAAGCTATGTAATAATTTAGAAATTCACATCTTCGTCCTGAAAACGCTCGGAAACAATCTCTTTGCGATGAATATATTAATGACGAACCGTTAAAAAGTAATTTAAGTTGTAGGGTCTGTTTAACATACGTATATTGAAATACCGACCTTCTTGAGAATGAGATCTTGCTGGATTTTATATACGAGTACACCTACACAAAATGTCAGGATTTAAATTAATACCGTTTCGAACATTACGTCACATTCGTACTGACAATTTGTGTTTTAATACAACACACCCCTTTAATAATAAATAATAGAGAATCAACTTATTTAGAATTCATATAAAGTACATATGTTTCATATATTATGGTAAATCAGTACACATTATAATAGACCATTCTACGAAATCTTATTTTTTGAGACAAAGGTTTTGCGAAATTTTGCCTTTTTCGGCTAAAGCAAATATGAAGCAGAAAGAAAAACTTTTACGATACTCGAGCCCTTCCGCTGGTCAAATACATGCCGGGAAAATATTTATGTAAGACATGTTCAAATCTTTTTCTCTCCCACAAATGGAGCCAAATGTATACTCAAGTCGAGGATGGGAATTATTCTCCTCTTGTTTACATATAATTTTATGGAGAAGTAAACAGCAAAGTACGGAAAATAATTCATTCCAAGTAGGTCAGACCTGAATCTCAGATTTATTCTACGAATTCTTTTAGTTTTTAAGACAAAGATTACATGAAATTAACTTGAAAAATGATAGCGGATGAGAAAGATTTTATTTACCCTTTTTTACGTAAAACGTATTTGAACAACAAATCAGGTATACTAGGTTTGGTTAACAAACTGTGTAAGTATTTGTGTATATTTATATTAAAAAACAAATATATTATTTCCGATAGATGTTCAGTAGGTACACGGACAAAAGTGAGTGTGGCTGATAAAAACGTGATTGCAATCGATTTGCTGATAAAACATGAGTTCAGAATATATCGGAACACATGTTCATGTAGGTGTACTTTTCCTAATAGATATAGATAACACATGTTCCGCCGTCCTCATAATGCATTCGCGTTTTACTGATACTTTGTTAGGAAATTGTAAAAGGTCTGCAATCCCATTTTTAACAGGAAAACGAATAAATTACCAATTTTTTTTTAAATTTGCAATATTTTATATCAGTATGTTTTCTCCGTGTAAAATATGCCTTATGAAGTATTTATCTATTTACGATAGTAAATAATACAAAAAAACACAAATCATTTTATTCAGCTTCGAATGGTGGATGGAACATATTGATCAGAGCAGTACTTGTGAATTTTTATTGTCTGAAATGTAAGGAGAAAAATAGATTCAGGCATTAAAATACCGCCATTGAATTTCATACCCCGATGCGCAGCGGATTTAAAACTGAAGATTTCCAATCAAACTATTTTCTATTACTTTCATCATTCTCATCCGGCTATCAGGCTTCAGAGGAGGCAAAACGCTACTGCCACCGGCTGCCCGCTCCCGTAACCCGCTCTCGCAACCTGCTCCCGCTACCTGCCTACCTGCTATTGTACCCATTGCCGTAACTGCTACTGCGGTTGCAATCAAAAGATCCGTGAAACGGCTGGTTCGGTAGCGATTTACGATTGCGTCCGTTACGTTCATTTCATTCTTTGGAAACGCTGAATTTTACGGCTGCGGCGGCCTTAGGGTTGCGGAAATCGATGTTACTATCTTTAAATATAGATTTATCTAAGGTTTAAGCAATCAAAAGGTAATACTTCTAAATGGCAAATCTTTGCACTTGCATAATATGTTATCCAAAAAACATACATTCAAGTACATTACAAATTTTTTACGGATCTAAGAATATTGAAAATCAAACGGTAACAGTGACTTTTGCAAAAAATGGCGTTATTGATTTAAATAAAAATAATTAAATTCAAATTTAATAATATAATTATTAAGTTCTGCAAGTATTTTTTGGTTTTTGTTATTGTTACAGCTGTTTCGGCTTTCAAGGCCTGTTTCATACTGTGTTTTAACCACGTTTAGACGACTTATTTATATGATTCTATTTTACCCCCTCCCATCAAATCCCTCAAATCTATTGTCACAATTATTTTATTAGTAAATCGGTTTAACTGGAAATAAATCATTTTTAATTGGGAGGAGGTAAAATAGAATCATATAAATAGCCGAGTTCTTCCCCATATTCCTCGTCCACAACTCCTCCCCCCAACTACCTTCAGCCTCGCAACATTCCCCAATTGAGGATGCCACAGTCTCTCTGGCTCCAGACTTTGGGAGCAGAACTTTTGAACTTTTTATTTATATAATTCTGTATTGAACAAAATAAAAATGTAAACTGTCGATTTATTGATAATTGATAAATAAATAAATAAAGTGGTTACATAAATAATTTGAGCAGGTTTGCCCACTGCCTTCGTAAGCTAAAGTGACAACCGTTTAGTCAGATATCTAGGAGATACTGGGATTCTAAGTTGTCTAAAATTCCGTTTTCTCTGGTTTGGAGATTGCTCCGACAGGATAAGAGAAACGAATCAACTTCTTGTATGGCTGTCGCCAACTCGTGTGCTTGCGAGCTCGCTTAAATTCAGGAACGCCTTTGGACTTGAACCGGGCAATGTATGTATCCAACATATTACGGATTTACGGAGATTATTCCAACAAAACAACTATTGGATACTCCGACAAAATATACCACAGACCAAGTCTTGGTTTGTGGAACACACTTATCAGTTCTTCGTCATGTCCTTGCAGCTCTTCTAATTTCGACAAGTTGGTTTTTCGATATCTCCAAAAATGACGAAGTTACGAGTGTTCAAAGTGAGGTTAAGTAAAACGACCGTTCAAAATATTCATGCTTTGAGATAATTCAGGACAAAACATAATACATAGAGATCAATATGTTACGTAAAATAAAGAATTAAGCACCATAACATTAAAACCGACGTTTGGTTGGTACAACTAAATCTGCTGATTCTGACATGTTCTCACATCACAACCAGTCTACGTGAGTAATATATCTATGGTCTACAATGATTTTTACTTGCGTCATAATGCAGGTTTTTAAACACCGGTAAATTGTTTATCAAGTGCAGTCATGGATGTATTTTTGCAGTTTGGTTCAAATTAGTAAAATTAGTGAAGAGATGCTAACATTTTACCTAACTGGTAATCTTAAAATAAACGTCTTGGCTCCCGTACAAAATACAGTGCCGGTTGAAACAAAAAAAGTAGAATTTCTGAGACTGGTGACTGGTTACGTCATACGTCACGTTCATAGATTTGGTGCTATTTTGGGAGACCTGAAAAATTAAAACTTTGCAATTTATTAAAACTATCTAGGTATAACAATAGAAAAAATATACTGGTGTTTAAGTTAGAAAGTTATTCTTGATTATAAAAGGACTGGAGTTCCGTATTCGAATGACACCGCAAACTGCCGCGCCAGTAATTTTATGTACCGTTTCTCACACACTTCTAAAATATCAACCTTTTGATGGCTTATATCTTCGGCAGGTACTATTCGATTTATTACAAAAAATTCAAGAAGTTCACAATGTCCTAATTAATAATATGATGCATTTGCAAATAGCATGATTTTCTTTGTAGGAGACAATCTAATTGGCTGGTGGTATGGATTACATAGAAGAACTCTACGCACAGCGCAGTGTTTGAGCTCACGATTTGGCAGTGAAAGAAAGTTCACCTCACGTGTCTAACATACGAGCCTTTTTTAGCAACCATTTCTTTACCGAAATCGCGTTTGATAAAGCAGCGTACTCAACTCGTAGACAGCCCCACATCAAATAAAGAGTACTACAACAAACCAGTACTATACTAAACACACCGTTGTAAAACAGAAAATAAATTCTAATTGCTCAAATGGGATAGTGAAAAATACGTTTCTTTAACCCTATAATGAATAGTCTGTCCAGTGTATAAAAATAATATATTTATTTATTAAATTTGTCGTATTATTAACACACTATATTATACAAGTGTTAAAGGGCGTACTTACCGACTTCCTTATTAACCAGTGATTCCTAACTTTATTTGGAGTATAAAATGTAAATAAAACTTTGGTCTCCGGTGACTTTTTTGATTATATTTTTTTTTTTCAATTATTCAACTAATGTCACCGAAGACTAAAATTTCGTCTACGTTTTTTAGTCCAAATAATGACAGGTTAAAATAAGTCATATACGTCCATTAACACCCTGAATACCTAGAGTCATTTTGTTTTATGTAAAATCTATCTAATATAAATATGTAAATATTGTACCTGCATGCTACTGTTAAATCTAGATACAATAATTCTTTTTCCAAATAGTAACCCTCCCTGCTTATAACAAAAGTCTATGTTCACACTGCAAATACAGCCGATTTAAAATTTTCCCTAAATTCTTGCAGTAGCAGAAATGTCAAGCAGCGGAATAATTTATGGCGCGATTATTCTACGAATGTACTCGGAATACCTTTCTCGATGATGAAAGAACTAATAAAATCTGTAACTCTGTAAAATTCCACAAATAAATAATATTTATTTCTTTTCCACACGATTGAAAAGTGTCAAGCAAAAGACGTTTTAGGCCGACTGCTAATATTGGGCTTTATTGGTTAAACCCTTTAACTCTGTGCAGAAACGGGAGGCCTCCTATCTTAACAAACGGATTTCAATCTTTAGAACACTCGCGTCAGGTGGGATTGCTGTCATTATTCTACCGGTATTTCAATGGAATATGCTTTGATGAACTATCATCATTGATTCCTTTAGCACTTGCCGGCACGCTAAAGGCGCGCCAGACACGTGTACGCTGTTGACATTTGTCACATAAGAACAGGTCGTTTCTTTGACTTGTTCTCGATTTCAATAGCTCGGCTGTGTATCTTCCCTCCTACAACAAGGGTCTCTTCAAGACACATGTTCGCGTCTTCCTCTCTTCAAAAAGACCCTACACGCATCATCCCCAAAGATGACACAAAAATAAATATTTAAAGTAATAATGTCATTCTGGCGACAACTTTGCTGATTACTACTTCCTTCATTTTCGCATCTTGTAATAAATAATTTGGGGCAACAAAATTCAATGTTTTGTGAAATAGTGTTGTATGCAACAGTGTTTTGAACAAATTAACTGATTTTCATAATTATTAAAAAAAAAACCTATTTTTGTCTGTGGCAGTATGTACGAGTGTCATATACAAACTAGCTGACTTAGTTACTAAAACTAGTTTTGAGGTTTTGACTTCTATGATAATCAACGAATTTTCTCTACATTCTATAAATATAATATGCATGTTTTGCATAAGTAAATCTACCAGAAAAAAATCTCCAAATGGTGAAAACTCTATTAAATTCCGTTGCGTAGTTTAGAAGAACTAAGCGCACAAACAGACACACAGAAGAAAATTGTAAAGAAAAGAAAACAGCCAAAGGATCTGAAAACTAGCAAATTTAATTTTATTGTTATTCTGTTATCCTCCAAGTCTATAGTACTATTGCAAGGACGGCAAATGGTATTCTGAAAGTCAATGTTTACAGTAGGGGAAGTGTATGTAGAATTGTGCAAGTTTCGTTCTATTGTTACCGCATTTACAGTCAGTAGCGGTTCATAAAATATCAGCCGGATTGAGACGAAGTTTACCGTGCCACTACTTCCTTTGGCCAACTCGTTCACCAGTTCTGAGAATGCAATTTTCAGGAATTTTTATCAAAAGCAGATTGTGTTTGTGGCTTGGTGTATGGAATCTCTTTTATTCATACAGACCGACTACAGACAAAATAATATATTTTGATATTTTCAGCAATAATCCTTGCTCTACCGGTATTATAAGATGCTCCGAGTGACTAACATCTTTGATTCTTTCGACACCGGTACGTAGTCGGGAAATACGCCAAACGCGAGCCTAACTTTTCTAAACAGTTGGAATTTGTCACAAAAGAACGGGTTGTTTTTACGACTCGTTCTGAGCTCAACAGCTTGACTGTGGAACAATTTGACGGCCTCTGTGTTTCCTCCATCCTAAAAAAAGGTCACTTAAAGATCCAGGTATATTCCATTTTCTCCCCCAAAAGACACTTCACACAGAATACCCAAAGATGACATATTCATAGAGATAATGTAAATTATTATTATTTTTACATTAATGCCGACTTATAATGTCCAGTCTTAGTCAATTAAAATAAATACGCACAAATAACATATGAACTACAAGGACATCTAGAGTACAGGCCTGGGCGCGCGACCGCAAAATTACGGAATCAGTGCTGTCACCAAGAGAACTTCACTGTTTAAAATAGTATTTTTTTATTTAATATGCTTGCGGTAAAACACTACACAAATCAGCAGTAACAACGAGTATCAACAACAATGGCCGCCTTTTTTGCAAACTATAGTTGCTCGATGGCACTGACTTGATCGCGTGACACTTCTAAATCCGTCACGTGGTGTTCTGTAGGATGAACTCATGAATGACGCGGGAGCGTTGTTCTTATTTTTCTTAAGGCTTAAAAAGTAATAATAATTCTGTACTGAAAATAGCAGATCGACTATGTTCGTTGTGAACTGAGATAATAATTAATTTTTGAAAATAGTAATTTATAAATTATAACCCTCTAAATTTTTATCCTGCCTTCAAAAGAGAAACATAACATTTATGGTACAATTAAACCGCTGTTGAACTAAGATAACAATGAAAACAACTAATTTGGGTTAAAACTGAACCACTCTAGAACTGAAATAACCATGAAAACAACTAATTTGGGGTACAACTGAACCATTTTTGAGCTGAGATAATTATGAAAACACCTAATTTGGGGTATAACTGAACCAGTATTAATCTAAGATAGGTTCCATGATAACTCAACATAGTGACAATTCAAGACACCTTTAAAAAGTGATATAAAGTCATTAGAAACGATGAAAAAAAAATTAAACCTAACCTAACCTACTTAACCCAGTTAATAAAGTTTTTGTTAACTTTCCATGACGTAATATAACTTTTTAAAGATGTAATTATTTATCTGGTCACCGAATATAAAAACTCTTGAAAATATGTGCAAACTTGAACAGCACAATTTTAATAAAAGCGTAAAGCTGTGACTTGTATTGGGTCACACCAGCAGCGCAGCGCCAGTGGTAGTAGCAACTCTCATAGGAAATGAATCGCATTCTTTACCGTAACTGGCAAACTTCAGATAATGCATTGCGGTGAAGTCAGCTGCACAGTAGGAGAGCGTCCGCATACTATACCCTGCACCGCGTACAGCGTTCCCTTGTACAGGCTAGTGCCGATGTAGAAGGTTACATTAAACATAAATGTGTCTCAAAAGTTTGAAGAGAACTAGTTACTGGAACTAGAGAATTGCTCTGTATTTCGACCCAAATTGAAAAATAATACCTCATCATTTTACTGAAGAGAAAACTCTAGTTGATACTAGCTAATTTGTACCCGGTGTTGCTCGGGGTAAAGATTTTTTTTTACATCAGCTACACACAAGGGGCATTGAGGAAAATAATTTCCTTCAGGGCCTATGTCATCTATGATGATGCTGTGTGAAGGATCTTTTTTAGGAAAGGAAGGAGAGGAAGTTCTGGGTAGAAAAATGTATTAAAGGTAGGTAGGAATCTGGGAGGTTAATGTGTCCAGAAGAATCCATCCCTCGAAGGTCGAGAGAATCTGGTTGGTGAAGAGGTCATAAGGTCCGCCTCAACCAGTCTCTCCCGATCCGGCCCGCTACACAGTAAATCGGCAAATGCATCCGCTGCCAAGACCTAGACAAATTTCATCCCACGAACCCGGGCACCAAAGCGAAATGAGGCGACCTATGGCTGGGGTCTTTGTTATCCCGGGGCGGCGGTACCAATACCCGCATTCGAAAATGAATGTTTTGGTGAAAATTTTGAGGTTGTGAATTCCAGTTTACCTGAAAACTAGGTTCATTTGGCAATAGTATTATCGTAACAATTTAACATTACTTCTTAAAAGTATTATTTTACTTGATCGTGCCATCTCTGCCTTGAGCGTCTTCGACTTACTATCACATATTTTTTTCCTTAAACCCCTTTCTTTCTTCCAGTGATGAATACGCCACATTTTAGTGCATTTGAGTCACTTGATCTTGACATGTCTTTCTTGGGTGTTCCATACTTTGCCAACCATGTATACCACGTTGTCACAATTAAAATAATAAATTATATAGTTGTTTTATTCAACTCTGTATCTCATTCCATGATTAATGATGTATTTTTCATGATTCATCCACAGAGATTTCCGATTCGACATACAAAAACTTCTAAGAGATTTTTATCCATATCTGGGCATTTTCGCCAAAGTTTGTACATCGCACATGACATGAGAGTTAGTTCTAGAATTTCTACTCTAAAAATAATCTCGACCTAATGTAATCTGGTATTGGTGGATAGCCCCCGCATACCCGATTTTTACCGATTTATAACACGTTTCTCGTTGACTCTTTAAGTTTTTAAGTTCCAAAAAAAAATGTATGTTATTTTTTAAGATAATATCTTTACTTATATTTATTTGTTAGGCCGAAACCTTAATTATACGAAATTCCCTCGAAAGAAAAAATTGCGAAGTAAGCTCCGAAAATTATTAAAAACACGTTTTGTTCTGTTATTTAATATGTTATAGGCATGGAAAAAAAATCACAGTGTATTTGTAAAGCAATAAAGCATTTGAGAGATTTTTGCTCGTTTTCAAACGAGTTGTGTTTGATTAAATATTTTCGCTTATTGTTATTGTTCAGGATCTCAACTTCACTCTCCTGACAGAGCAATCCGGCGTGGTACCACCAGATTCCAAAGGGAAGTGTGACTGGAGTAACTCTTCAATAATAACTCCAGCTCTTGAATATTGGTCTTTATTTAAACAATAAAAAAGACCCGTAGGGCAGCTCATGTACGGTGAGCCCAATATTGCTATCTCTCTCCGCGGTTTTATAAACCACATGTAAGTGAAAACCTGGCAGCTCTGCCGTTTTGCCAAAAACGACCCGCCCAAGACGGATGGTAACAAGAGAAGAAGGATTAAAAATCCGTGGCAATACGAAATTGCCCCGGCAATCGCTAACACAAAATAAATGTTGCCACACCCATTAGGGTGACAAGCACCAATATTAAGATTTCAGTACCTGAAATCTTAACAGTTATCGTGTTTTAATATTAGCGCGATCCCTCTAACATTCGTATTTTCATATCTCCCTTTCAAACCATGATCTCTTACTACGGGGCCTTAAACGTGAAAGTATCGGAATGGAATGTCAAAATGATTAATATTAATAATACATACAGGTCTATATGTATATTTCCGGCACGATCCAGAGTGAAAGATACTCTCAGTATAGCCTTTGTGTAAGACCAACATTCAGAATTGAAACGTTGCTTGAAATGGCTATGGCCGTGTTTAGTGACCAGATCTAATACCAGATCCAGGTGCTTCCACGCGTTCCTATTTCCCATCTCATTCCCACCCCATCTACCCCATATGGATGCCATTGTTTCACTGGCTCCAGAGGGTTGGGAGCAGTTGATACACATGGTTTCACAATAAACTAAACTGTAAAATTATTACGAAAACTGATTCAAGTCCACGAGAAAATGCTTCCTTCGTTGGAGTAAAGTAAAATTTTTTGTTTTGGATATTTTTTCTTTTACGAAACGGTTTTAATATATAAATATGTATATTTTTTTTTAAAAAGAAAGTCAAACATTCTCTCGTTATGAATAGCTTGACAATATTTGAAAATCTCCTACTACCACCACAGTAAGCGGAAAATGTTGCTTGTGTTGTGATGGAGGACTTAGCCAGCCGAGGAATTGAACACACTACGCCTGGGTGGGACCCAAACGCGATGTCAACTCAGCCACCGACCAGTAATTTTTGATAAATTTAGTAGTGTCTCCGTCAATGTAAATGAATAAATTTATTTAATCATTTCAAAGTGTCGGGAATATTAAAATAATTATGTTACGCCTGTATTCTAAAGATATTTGAAATTTCTTATTACATATCGAATGTGTTTAAGTAAAACCCTTCTAATTAAATTTTTTGGGAATGGTACTTTTCAGTTGTTTTTTTTGTAGATTAGTATTCAAAGTACAACATGGCAAAATATTTTATATTGAATAAGGTTCTTTTGATACATAAAACGAAATAAATGCCAACAGTTTTTTTAAACCGCAGATGAAATTTCTCTCACATCAAATATTTTATAAAGTAAATTGAATTGCAGTATTTTACATCAAAATTTTGGCAAATAAATAAACACGTTCATATCAACTTCAAGATTTAAAGTAGTTTTACGAATCCGTCAATATTCGTTTTTATTATTTCTATTTTTGAGACCGATAATTCGTGGTGGAATTCCATTATAATATATTATAATAAAACAAATAAAAAACTTTATTCCACTTAATTTTATTTTGACCGTAACCGGTTTCAGCTCGTCAAAGCCATCTTCAGACTGGTGTCTGACCAGTCTGAAGATGGCTTTGACGAGCTGAAACCGGTTACGGTCAAAATAAAATTAAGTGGAATAAAGTTTTTTATTTGTTTTATTATAATATATTCGTTTTTATCATCTCCTCTAAAGTTTTAATTTTGTAGTTTCAAGGGTTTTATCAAACCACAGTATATATATATATATATATATATATTTTTTTTTTAAAGAAAGACAAACATTCCCAGGTTACGAATAACCCAACAATGTTTGAAAATCTCCTACTACCACCACAGAAAGCCGAAAATGTTGCTTGTGTTGTGATGGAGGACTTAGCCAGCCGAGGAATCGAACACGCGACGCTCGGGTGAAACCCAAGCGCTATGCCCACTCAACCACTGACCGGTCGAAATATAAAATAAAATAATAAATATAAATATAAAAGTGTTTTTAATCTCAACAATATTAATTATTTAAGTACATACATAATAAAGTTGTCATTTAAAAGTATAGAAAATGCTTAACCTAAAAAAATCGTGCAACAAATTGTAAATTATAATAATTGTCAAATTAGTCTCAAATTGAAGAATTGATATATTTTAACTTAGTGCCAAACCTCTAAATAAAATGTACGTATTTGGGTTATGACAATACCAATAACAACATTTCAGTCGTGTGTGACCCAGACACCTCTCTTTCGTTTTATGGAAGGGCTACCCTCTACCCAAAAACATAAACATCATTTACATGGACTGATTGGTGGAGTGGTATGCGTAATGGATTCTCTGGTCTTCCCGGTAGATGTGGTACGCGGCAATCGTAAAGAATTTAAAACTGCTTTTTCTGTTAACGTTATGTTGCTGTATCTTGTGGTGTTTTTTGTTGAGCTTAATGTGTCTTGGGTACTATGATAATGACTTAATGGCTGTACATTCAAATAAATAAAAGCCATGTTACTATTATCCGCTCTTCTGTCCTGTTCAGGGTGGATCAATGCAAAACGAACTCTAAGCAGAATTCTCGCCTAAACAGACTATGCAATAATTACAATAGCGTATTATCCATGGTGGATATTTTCAGTTGCGAACTTACCAAATACAAGAGGTCCATTAAATAATATTTTTCTGATGGTTTGTGAATAATGTTATGTGTGTTTATATTTCTATCGTGATTTGATTTATATCTACAACCTCTCTCCATAGCTATAAATATATTGATAAATTTTTCGTTTAATTATTTCGTTTTGTATAAATTTTTTAATTCATATGTATAGATAAACTTATATATATTGATTTTATAAAATTATATTTTTTTACATATTACATATTATTATAAAATTTAAAAAAATAAATAATTTATGGATTCTGAAATACCCCACAGTTTGACTTCCTTTGTATTGTGCCATTCTGCTGTTGGCAGCTGACACGAGTTGATAATTATTTCACATTTGTAAAAGTAGATTTAGTTTGGAGTCGTGTTAATAGATGTCTCGAATTCAGGACATAATATTATTTTTCTTGAAGTGACGACCCCTATAGGCAATCTCACAAAGTATTACAAGTGCCGTAGAGGCAATTCTCAAATTCTGCTAGGGAAAGTGCACTCTTAAGTTACTTTTTCCAAATTGTGCTCTCTCAGTAGAGGTAAAGTCACAAAGAGGAAATCCATAATTGGCTATATTTTGGCTATGTAATACTTATGTACAAACTGAAATAATAATGATTAAGTAAATTTTTAAACTGTGTCAATAAGACTTTTAAATTGTTTGTTATTTAGTTCTTTCTTCTTTAAAGAATTCGTTTACTATATTCGAGCTTGTGCGATGATAATTGTCAAAAGGGATTTTATTATTCGCAAATGTTAATTTGATTAAGACCTTTTGATGCGGGTTTCGTGATCGATTCGACAAACACAAAAGCAAATAGCTTATTAAAACATTAAGATTCGCTATCACTTTAATGTAGAGTGTTTATCAGAGAAAGTGTTTTTCAGCGTAAGCAAATTTAACTTGTTAATATTTCGAACTCTCGAAGTCATTAGCGCACTATTGATAAAAAAGCTCATTTGGTTAAGTATAAACTCTTCGAAATTTTGAAATATTTTTGTGGTTACGTTTTTAGGAAGGAATATGCTTAACACAAAGCTTCTTTAAAAAATGTCATTAGCGAGATGAAAATACGACGCTGTCGTCTTGTGCAAAAACCTGAACCCTAGATCCATTATAAAAATGCAATTCCACAAATGCAGTCATAAATCTGAAAGCATTAAAAGGGTACACACAGGCGCGAATAAAATCGTGCTAAAACCTCTCCAGGTTCATCCGACAATAATTGTGTTTGCTTCTAGTGTTTAGAGTTGCTATGTAGATTAATCAATACTGAAAACTGCTATAAATCTCACTTGAGATAGGTTAATAGGTTATATTAGGGATGTAGGTAGATTTTGAATCTTGGGTGTTGCATAATACTAGACAAGGTCTATAAAAGAAAAATACCAACATGAATTTCTCCTACAGAGTTTTTTTACATTAGCACACAGGAGGCATGTCTTCATAGGTGATGCTGTGTGGAGAATCGTTTTGTCTTTTTAAGGAAAGAAAGGAGAGGAAGTTTTGATAAGGAAAAATATACGAGGGGTGGGTAGGAATCTGGGGTCAGTGAGTCTAGGAGTGACGGATGTATGAATCCATCTCTCCCACTGTGTAATGCGATGGGTCGAGAGAGTCCGTCTGGAGAGGCAGAATGCCCTAGAAAATTTTGGAACTCAGCTCTCAGAAATTTAATTTTGGAAGTTCACTTTTAGAAGGTTCACTGTCGGGCTTATAACAAAAACGAAAAACTGTGTCTGACGTCCTCCGTGGTCGAGGGGTAAGGCTCTTGACTAGCAAGCGGGAGCTCGCTGGTTCAATTAAAATATTTTACTCATTTAAAATTGTATATTGTTTATTTGCGGCACGTTTCAGAGTGGAAGTTACTCTCAGTATCGCCCTGGCGTAAGACCACCATTCAGAATTGAAACGTTGCTTGAAATGGCTTAACCGTGTTTAGTGACCAGATCTGAATAGTCAAGTCCTTCCCCACCTTCCTCTTCTCCATCTTTTATTCATCCCCGGTACCTTCAGCGTCAAAACATACCCAAATGGGGATGCCATAGTCGCACGTGGCGTTCAAATCCCAGTTCGTCAGAAAATGGACTTAAAATATTTAATTAATTAGAAGATATAATATAGCGGTTTAATGTGCTGTTAAGGCCCTTTAGTAAGCGTTCAAAGATGGTTTGAAAGGTAGATATGTAAATACGAATGTTAGAGGGAGTGCACTAGTATTAAAAAAAACGAAAATAATTTAGAGAAAATTGTGAAAATATTTATCAAAAAATCTCTAGATAAATTCTTTAGTTGAATTTAAAGAAACACTGTGAGTTGTTTCATCACTATAACATATTAAATAAAGGAACAAAAAGTGTTTTTAATAATTTTCGAGGCTTACATTGAGATTTTTTTCTATCAAGGGACTTTCATTTAATTAAAGTTTCTGCATAACAAATGTATAGATATTATCTTCAAGAGTTAAGGCGGTGCACTACGTAGTAATGCAATATCATGTGTTTTTGGTTTGAAAAATCGGTCGCCTAGAAATGTTTCAGATGATTTAATTAAATACTGCGAGTAGAATACATCTTGGCCTTTGAAATAATTGAGTATTTTTTAGATAAATCTTTTTATAAGCCCAGAAAAAAATAAATTATAAGGCCTATGAAAATTGCTTTAAAGTTCAAAATCTCCTACATACGAACCCATTTTCGGCTATGATTTTATTATATAATGTGGAAAATTAAGTTATTTATAAAATGATTGGAAAAAAATTAAATATTTATCCCTGAACATCCACAAAATAAAATAAAAGGCACTTTCTGGCCATGTTTTTTCTTGCATAAATCAAAACAGGCGGATGGTGTTAAGCGGAAATTTAAACCTTATCGCCATCTACGTAAGGGCTGTTATGAATAGCGGCTCGGTTTAAAATATTACACGACGTAGTGCATCGCCTTAACGAGAAACTTGTTATAAATCGGTAGAAATTGGGTATGCGGGTCATAAAATCTGAATGAATTCAATTTCAATTGTTCGGTAGCAGTTAAACGTACAAAGTCCCCCGTTAGCATTGTTGCACCTGTACTCGTAAATTAAAAGCCATAACACCCCACCACCCTTATAGACCCTACTTTACCACAACGCGATGGGGAGGTATATAGTAAAGCGAAATTGTGGCGTCAACGCAATTGTGGCGGGAACCTCTCTGCGTTTAGATTAGGCCGTTCTTCTAATTTATTACGCAATCGAATCAAATACCAAAATGTTACTGTTTTTCTTTAGGCTTGCAATTTCGTATTATTGTATCTACGAGAATTTCATAAATTTTTTTACGTAAGAATACTAGAATACGTCTTTATGTATGCTCTTTAACACTTTACAGTACGAAGTTTGTTGTTTGCGAATACGAAAAAAACGGCTTTTAGAAATCTGTTTAATATGTGACTTTGGAAGAGTGAGAGTGTGAATGTGTGTGCGCAAGTTTTAGTAAACGGTCATTTGTAAATTGTGTAAAGTGTGCAGTTAGAAATATACACGATGTTAAAGGACGTACTTGACTTCCTTTAACCAGTGATTCCTGAATCCGGTGAATTTTCTTACGTCTTACGGTCCCTTCTTGTATCTTCTATTCTCTTTTTGGGTCTTCTTGGCTATTCTTGACTCTTTTGCCTCTTCTTGTATCTTTTCGGGGAAATTGAACTCTGTTATGACAGAACTATGTATAGACACTGTACAAATTTCTCACTACCATTATCATCTTTAAACACTTATGGCACCTCTTACTAATAATTCCTATCATTTTACCAGGTTCATCCATAAATACAAAAACATCATAGCTATAACCACAAGTGAAACTAACCCCTCACACATCAGTGCTCATAACCACAACAAGTCATATATACACCACTTACCCTCAACACCAACGCTTACGTTCCTTACTTGCGTTACTCTGATTATACATGTAATCCATTCAACCATTATAATTATCAACATAGTTATAATCAAACAAATAATCTCATACTTTCATTGCATTTAATAACCATTACGATTGTAGATCTTCTATGTATACTTACTTGTTTAATTAATGTTATTCTCTCAAGAACTTTAAAATTCACCCTCGATAACCCAGGGTCATCCCTAGCATGGAGGGTGAAATATTACAAAAACTATATGTACCCTCTAAGTCTTGTATTAATAAAATAAAATAAAATTGGTTCTATAAAACGAGAGATAAATTAGAATAAAACGATGGATTCAAAATACTCCCTACTTCGACATGAAAAATACGTCCGTCGACTGAGTGACCAATGGTGACATGTGAATTTTTTTTTGTTTTGTTTTGAAAAAAAAGCATATACGTCACCGGATTCCTAATATTCATAAAATTTTTAATCCAAAATCAACAAATTATTTTTTTACAAATAATGTCAAAAATCACTGGTTAAAGTAAGTGAAGAACGTCCCTTAATACCCTGATGTTATAAATTGGAGCTGGAGATTAATTACTTCCCCAGATATATCAAGGATATTACACTGTAATATTCATTCCTGGGATGTAATTCATTCTGTAATAATTGGGCTCGAGTTGTCATATAATTTATCACTTAACCTTTTTTACAGTGTTGATTTAAAATAAATTAATCCATTTAGTGCGGTTGGCTTCTTTAAAATTTTTTCCCACACTCATCTTTGGGGATGCTGTGTGGAGAGGTTTTGTAAAGGAAAGGATAGAGAAGAAGTTCTGGTAACGAAAACGGTATGAGGGGTGGGTAGGAATTTAGGGATCGGTGTGTCCAGGAGTGATGGACGTATTAATCTATCCCTCCCGCTGCGGCGCAAGGCGATGGGTCAAGAAAGACCAGTTGTAGAGGTCAAAGGGTCCCCAAACCAGCTTCTCCCGATCTGGCACGCTACGCATAAAGTTTTTTTTGTATTTTTCTTTCAAGAAAAGCATACAAACACAATATTGTACCAATGATTCAATCTAATTTTGTATTTGCTCTAATGCGGGCGCAAATACATAAATAATTTGTCTTAATATTGTAAAAAATAACTTGCAAAAAGCGTATTTTAATAAAACTAATTAAATTACCGCCATCTATGAATACGTACATTATAACGAACATCGCGTTTAACCTTAATACAGGAACATCAATTAGAGGCATAAAAATCTTTCAGTGGTCTAAATTCGTTTTAGTATTCAATTTCCAAAATATTGCGATTTATGATTTCTGTTATAGGTCCGAAATGAGATTGCATTGAAAACCCCAGCAAAATTTAATCACTGCGAAATTGGTTTATAACATTTTTCGTATTCATTGGCCGAACCGACAAAGGCCGAAGTCTCTTTGTAATGGAATTATGAATGTTCACTGATTGAACCAAATAGTGAATTGTACGCTCCCGGGCTCTACCGTCCAATTGAAATATTTCCCAGCGAAATGATGCTAATAGCTGATGGGTCATCCGAGTTCAAATAAGTAGGTATATCTACATTCTGGTCAGGATGGGGGTGGAGGGTACATAATCTCATTACACAGAGATGATTATTTAAACAATGCGAGGCACCAGTTCTACAAATGTGATTTTTTTTACTAAATTAAAACTAAAGACAATACCCTTATTTCACACAATTTATCAATTAGTTCGCAGTCCAATATGGAGTGCCGGTACGGTACATACCCTGATGAAATGGCAGTGTAGAATGAAACTAGCAGAGGAAGAGATTTGAGACCCTCGTGGGGGGGGGGGGGGGGGTGAGCAAGCCTGATGTGAAGCTTAGTAAGCTTAAAAGACACTTAGATGGTTTGGGCATCTTTTTTCAAATGTTAATACCGCACAAGAGTCCCAACTGCTCCCAACCACCAGAAGGCAGTGAGACCATGGTATTCCCAACTGTGGTATGTTGTGAGGCTGGAGTGTAGTAGGGAGGGGAAGGATATGGGGAAGAGGAAGGTGGGGGAGTATCACCAAACAAGGTTGAAGCCATTTCAAGCAATTTTTCAATTTTTAATGGTGGTCTTACACCAGGGCGATACTGAGAGTATCATCCACTCTAGAGCAAATGAAAAACAAAAGAGTGGAAGGAAAATATATACAGTATCTTTAACATATGTATATATATTTTTAACTTAAGGTTAAACTTAACGTTCATTATAATGTAAGCGTTCATAGATGTCGGTAATTTAATAAAAAAAAATTTATTGGTGCCATAGACATATGAATATTAGTAGACCTGCCCTAAGTGATTAAAAGCGTATTATTCCCCACTCCCCATACCGGTTCCATTGGAGCCGGTTGGGCTCGCGTATGGCTTCCCGTGAATCTTGAGAATGTGACGTCATCATTCTTGTTCGAACTAGCATCGAGCTATGGTCGAGGCATTTTACGAAATAACACGGCAAAATGGTGGCTTAGCTATGAAAACTTGTAAAAATAGATGTGAAAAAGAGAATAAACCCAATAGTCGTATTACATTCCATATATAAGCATTATTTTAAGCGTAATTACATCGTATAATGTGGATCAGTTTGTAGAAACATATACTATCACATCGAGATATATCTGTACGCATCGTTGGTTACTGGGAACTAAATTATGAACACTTATAAAAGTGTCTTAACTAAATACGTATACAAAATATTCGACTCTGAAAATAGAAGAAATTTTTTTTTGCTGAATTTGGACTTCGCAAATTTGTTCATAACGTGGCGAGTAATTTGCGCTCCCATGTAAAAATGTCTATTCATTCAAAAGCAGATTTTACTTTTAAGAACTAAATGGTGATATTATAATGCGAGATGCCTATATACTGTCAGATTGATTTATTGACGAATCACAGTCAGCTTTACCCTCTTCGTTCTTCAACAGTTGATTTTACCCCTCACCTTTAATTTCTAGTCTATATATTCATATGTCTGTGATTGGTGCCCTTTTTTACTCATTTAAAGTACGCTCTAGCGTGTTTAAATCGCACTTTATGGAACGCGCGTTTTTTAAAGTTACCATGGCAACATCAACAAATCAACAAAATGTGAAGTCTAAATGTCAACTTTTAACTATAAATCCAACTATTAATCTTATGTGACTTTTGTGATTGCAAATTAATGTTTGTGTTTTTCATTTCCATGACAACAAGATATTGTGATGTCACATCAAGAATTCATTAATAGTTCTTATTTCCAAATTTTCAATAATAATATCAATATTTATGTTTTCAAAGTGTACCAATAAAAAAAAATAGCGTAAAGTATTCGTGGATAACTGGTCTTTAAAACACTTGCTTTATTTCGAGCACTCGGCTACGCCGTCGTGCTCGAAAAATCGCGCGTGTTTTAAAGACCTGTTTATCCACTTATACTTTAATATACTAATTAAAATACGCTTTTTGCATGTTATGCTTTACAATATTAAGATGAATTCTTTATTTGAGCCCGCACATACACAATATGAACATGAATAAATAGTTTCGCCCGTAAAAAAACTCAATTATTTCAAGGAAGGCATATAAATACATCGGATTGATTCACCTCTACAAAATAATATGTGTATACCTTTCTAGAAAGAAGAAAAAGATAAAAAACTTTATATAATAATATATAAGAGTTCTCAGAAATAATTTTACTTACCTATTTATCATTTTCAGTTTCTGCAGTAAGTTGTGAAGCAATTATAACACGTTCCGTCGAACATCAATATGAATATTGACACCTTAAAAGATTTATTTTTTAAACATTGAAGACAATGTTAACCACTCTAAACGAAAAACGTGAAATAGAAAAATGAATAAAATACTCTTGTTTCTAAAAATGACGGAAGTTCATATGGTCTAATCATCACATGCACACGCTGGACTCCATTGAAACCAAGTGAAGACCAATGGGTAGGAGTTTCATGCAGAAAAGTCATTTTTCACCATTTCTCATTTATTTAACCTTGGGTCCTATATCTGTAATTGTATTGCAGTAAAGCTGTTTTAGGTATTTTTCCGACTCGAGAGAACTGACTCAAAGATGAGTGTGTATACCACTGTGCAAGGGCTGTACTAATGTACCGCTGAGAACTTAAAAATATATTCACACTTTTCTTCAAGATATAATTTTAATTGCAAAAAAATAAGCCCTTCACTGGAGTATCGTTATTAAAAACAAGACGAAAAAGTAACCGTTGTGAGTTGAGCTATAGAACATCTTATAAGCAATATATACACAGGGTATTAATGAACGTACTTAACTCCCTTTAAACAGTGATTCCTGACATTATTTGGAGTAAAAGAAAATAATTGAATTTTTGTCTCGTGTGACTTTTTTATATATTTTTTTTCAAAAACGATTTCAAAAACAACTTCTAGCACACGTCGTCACTGATCACTCAGTCGGGTAATCACTCAACCCATCACATCTAAAATGTTACACATAAAATAGCTTTTAATAGTGAGAAATTTTGTATAAATTAGGAAATGGTAGACAATGTTGGGGACACCGAGAAATAGATGGCCGATCAAATTAATCAAATACTTAAGTGTGGTAAAATGTAGCGTAAGTGTTGAAGAAAGGAAATGGGTGTAATGAATGACGTGGAGGTGAAGGGTAGAAAAAGTCGAGGAAGTCCAAGGTAGACATGGCAGGAACAAGAGTAACAAATTCTTTTTAAAAGTATATTTTCAATTGTTACGATAATACTATTGCAAACTAAAAAATGCACTCAGTTTTCAGGTACACTAGAATTCACTCAATCAAAACTTTACTCCAAAGCATTCATAACCCTGAGCAACTCCGGGTACACGTCAGCTAGTCCCCTATAAAATATTAGTAGCTCCATGTTTCCATGAAATTTTATGTTTGAATAAGAATTGATGAGTATTGCGAGCGAAGAGATTCTGTGTGTACAGCGTATAGTGGATTCGATGTGTCAAGAAAGCCCGGAGTTCTCCCTCGGGGCAAAACGACAAGAAACGGGACGTCGTTTCGGGAAAAACAATGGTCCTTAGGTTCTGGGGCCCTATCCCATCTAGGTCGGAGGATCATTGGGAATAATTGAGTTTACAGATAAGGGCGACATCTTACACTAAAGTGAACGACCTTCTCGCGAGGAGATTGAACTATTAAGCATTGTCGTAACTATCATGATCTCATCACGCTGAATTCTTCATTTATGAATGTTTTCCATTTATTATTAAGTGCCCATAAAAACGCAAAGGAGTAAAATAATTAATTGAGTCTACGGGGAAGTCTCGTGGACGTAACGTTCGTTAAATTTAGTAAATATCGGTGTTATATAATAAGATTGGAATAGTGTTGCGGAAAATTAAGTTTATAATTATACAGGGTGTGACAGGATTTTAACCAGCGGTTGATCATATTTGGAATACGTACATGGTATTTTGCTATCTGATGATTTTTTATACAATTAAAAACAAAAATTAATTTTCCATAACACCTCGCCACTGGGTAGTTGGTTAGAGCCTAGCGGGTCATGTGATGCGTGATGCGTCTCGTTCTACCAGCACGGTAACAGACGACACTGAGCGCGTATCACGTGATCCATTGCGTCGTGTAACAGTGTAATCAGTGGTGACGCGTGATAGATATATTTTTTTAATATTATTTTAAGATACTATTTTTATATACTATTTTAATTGATCTGATATATATTTTGACATATATCAATTAAAATAGTAATAATAAAATATAAACAGTCCGATATATATATGATGTACATGATATATATGCAAAATGACACATACATTTTTTTATCTAACGTATTATTAAAATAAAAATAACGACCTCCATTTTAATCTCGTTTTAATATTTCGAAAATGTACAAGGACCGAAATTCATTTCGTCGAAAAACGTTTAATTTCATTTTATTTTTATCATAAATGTATCGGAAAGTTCATTGACTTAATAGTATCAGCAAGTTTAAAATATATTATTAATAAAAAATAAATAATTCAAATTCAAGACATTCAAATAGAGTATAGATATATGATCGTTATAAAAAAAATTATCCAGCGGAGAATTCAAAACAGCCTACATGCACAGAGAAAAATGACTTATGCTAATTTATTAAGAATCTCTTCAAATTATTAGTAATCCCGGTAAAAAACAGGATTACAGGCCTTAAAATGCCTTATTTTTGAATTACAGCGAAAATTATTTGTATAGTCAAGGCAAATCAATAAAAAATATTAAATTGATGTTTTATAAATGAGGCCTTACTTACGGCGTTGGTAAAAATTTTGACGAATTCTCTCCGAGAAGAGAAAGAGATATTAAACATAATTTATTTCACACCAACAGTTTGAGAAACGGCGAAAAATATAGATTGTTGTTGAAGCCATCGATACTTTGAGAGGAGATCTCTACATCCGACCCATTACAACATTACGTCATAAAACGGGTTTCCATTATGATATTAATGTCCGGCAACGTTCAATGACAACTATAAATGTGTTGGGATGTTTTTATTGATATTATTACCCCGTTTCTGATTGTCTTTTAGGGTGGATTGAGCTTATTCGGCAATTCACACGGTACGTGCCACGTGGGGCGGCCATTTGTTTCAAGCACACCTAAATCTTTTATTTGACGGATGAAAAGCAGAGAAAATGCTTTTTTTATTTTGATCGGAGAATGTTGCTTTGATTTTAGTTGTTGCAGAACACGCTCTAAAAATTTCTGCTGGTTCTGATACATTCACAAAAGTGCTTGAAGTAAATTAAAAATAAATAAATTATCAATATTTTTCGATAAATAACAAAAGAATAATTATGTTGATATTTAGCATGAAATATTTATTCGAAGTGTTACAAAAATTTTTTCGTGACATCTTTCGTGATTTCCGAAAAATTCCACAGCGGGTTTTGCAAGACGACGACTCAAATGTTTCTACTAACTAAATTGTATTCTTCTCTCGTAGTGCTATTAGAACACAATACTTTATGGGTTCTCATTCGTGAACAAGATTCTAACGTCAATGTTTTTTTAAATGAGAAACTTTATGAAGTAACTGGCGTTGCCCGGGTTTTACGTTTCATTTAGGGGTTTGGTGGTAATTTTTTTAATCTCAGGTTGACAAAATTTAATCATAGATTTGAATAAAGAAACAAAACCTGTCGCTCAAGACACTCTTATTTATGTATAGATAGACTGGCTGAAGTTTCCGGCGTTACCCGGGCTTTACATAGAGTTTTAAAAATTAAGTGTAGACAGTAATTTCTTCACCACCTAGGATTCTTGCTGCAGAGTCTTCATATCTCTCTCTCCCAATCTTTGTCGAACGTCACAGCGGAGCTGCCAAGGTCTGGTATCTATGTGAGGATATTGTGTCAGCGCTTTATTGGCACCAGACACATACCTGGACGGATGGCGAACCTCGTGCTGGCATTGTTGTTGGACGCGGTAGACTCTCGCTGCAGCAGCTGGTCCAGTTTCTTCACCACCTAGGATTCTTGCTGCAGAGTCTCACCTATTCCGGTTCTTCATTTTACCTAACTTAAATTCACTTTTTTTGTAATATTTATATTTTTTGTAATACCTGCATCAACTGTAAAGCGCCCCTGAGGTGATATCTCACCAATGCGGCGCTATACAAATTGTCCAATATTATTATTATTGTAATTTTCTTCTTATTGTTCAAAATTTCAAGTTATGAAAATGGCTGCTTTTCTCCTGTTTTAGACAGTGACCTTCCTCTTGTTTTGAAGGTCAAATGTGCAAAACAAACCCACACCGGGACACACTTCTTTAGCAGATAAATGGACATTTTTCTAGCAGTAAAAGAAATTGGCTAGTCGGGAAGACAAGTACTAAAAAAATCAATTAAAAAAAATCATCCCCATTTGAATGGAAGTTTGAAATGACAAGCTAAAGCGCCAAGCAACAGCACTTACCAAATGATAAGAAAGTTTGCAATAATTCTACGATGCGATTGAAACAATTACATTATTTTCCGTAGTTTTTATGAAAATTGATACGATATCTGAAAACGCAAGCTTGGCTTAAATTTAACTTGGAATACAAATATCTTTACAATTAATTCTTTTAGTTTAAAGGTACATAATGTACCTAGCGAATGAGCAAGATGCTGGCATGCTGGGGCACGTTGGTTGGTTGAAGCTGGCTCCAAGAAAGGTAGTCGCTCTAGATTCGATGTGTGTCTTTATGACTAAAGAACGTTTTCTTTTATATTCGCTATAAATATTTTCGTATACTCATTTTTAAGAGTGGAAGATAATTTCACAATGGCACTTACAAGCTTCACAAAATCAAACTAACCTACAATTTGAAAGCTGAATTTAATGAGGACCTTTAAAAAAAATAAAAAATGGTGCTGATTTGGCATTTTGTACAACACGTCACATTTGTTTTTTTGTGAATTGCCTTATCCACAGTATTTCTTTGGTTAATTAATTGAATTTTTATTTATTTATTTATTTTAAAACTGCTGTTGTTTTATTCGCATGTCGTTTCAAGTTTACAAATAAAGTATTTAAGTTTTGCACACAAATTTTTGCTATTTAAAAAAGTTGTCTAGGATTTTTACGTATTATAAATAAATATATGTTTTCTTGCAACAGCCAAATTGTAAAAACTCCGAAAAAGTATTTTAAAAAATGCTTAGGACGTTTTGGTATTATTATTAAATATAAGTTTCCTTGCAACAGCTCCGTAGAAATTTTGTAACAAGCTTCGATCGTCAATTTCGTACTTAAAAGTTGGAGAGTTGTTGAGCCCTGGGCTTTGTTTTAAGCCGAAATTTACATAACCGGCAATGGGTAGTTGGAGGATTAAGTGCAGGCCTTAGTTCTAAATGCTACCATTATACCATGGCTATACCGTGGCATAGGCCCCTACACCGCTACTGGGCAAAGTCACACGTCCCATTGTTAGGATAAAACTTTAATTAAATTCGCAGCTTTAGAAAGGTCTACATTTTCCTTCCAGGGAGAGTTTCTTCGTGATGATGAAAACAAACGGATACGTTCCATAGAATATGTTTAAGTACATATAATTATGCGTACATTAACCACAAACATACTTGTCATGGGGATAGTAATTTTGTAATTGTAATACCAACTAAAGTATGATTGTAAAAGTAAATTACTTAATTATTAAATTACTTAGAAACCATTACATGAAACAAACGCGTTCTTAACGCGATTTCCAAACAATAGCTGGCGAGTAATTAGTAATCATCTCATAAACAGATAAGCGTTCTTACTACCTGAAACATCAGCAGAAACAATAATACGAAATGAAGAATTAAATTAATTATATCTCTTCAAAACATTATAAAGGCATAAATTTTAAGGTGTTTTTGAATTTCGTTTAAAAAGCATAATTATGTAAATATAATTATATCGAACCATTCCCGGAATAAGATCAGCGTTTTGAGAAAACGCGACACACAGAAAACACCTACTATCGGTAAAGAATCCATGAGTGAGTATCATATTTGAGGAATCTTTGATCGTTGCACTTTGCATTTCATTAATTCGTTCATCAGCATTCCAACGAAAATGACTTCCAATCTAAGATATCTTCCATAACCACAATCATTACACTTCAATTTATAAATTCCGGATTTTTTCATTTTTGGATCTCTGTCTTTATTATTTACTATGTAATTTCTATATAATTTCTATTTTTCTTTTATATAGGAAAAACTTCGAGAAACTTTGAAATAAGGATTAAAGAACATATGAAATCTTTAAATAATAACAGTTTCTCGGAGTTTGCCAACCATTTGTTGGAAACTAGTCATACTTTTAACTTCAATACTGGAATAGAATTAATACATTGTAATGTCAATGGCATCCAGTTAGATAAACTAGAAATTTTAGAGATTAGAAAGAGTGTGAACGCAAAATTGAATATTATTAACAATCAAAAATTATTTTTAAATGACCCAATATTAAACCTATTCCCTTTGTAAATTGTTCCATATTGCCTCTCTTTCCCCTATCCGTTTTATCTTTTCATTGTTGTCATTGTTTTTGTCTATTATTTTTTAATGACACCATTGTCTATGTATATTATTTATCTATTGACACCATTGTTTATGTCTATTATTTATAATTAGTTTTATCAAAAACCCTGAAGAAGTGAGCGTTGCTCATGAAACATGTTGGTAATAAACAATAAAAGTGGTTAAAACGAAGTATTTTATTAATTTTTAATTAAAATGGTGCCACAAAATAAGTTTGCTGAGTTAGAAGAAGTTATTAATAGTTATTTCCTTAATAAATAGGGCACTATCAGAAAATAGGAAATCATGGCTAGCGTGACAGTATTTGTATTTTGTCCTGCACAACTACCATGGTACAATGCAATAAATACCGACTTTAATGTAATTGTGCAAATTCCGTTGCACGCTCTTTTCCATCTACTTCTCCCAAAATAACAGTCACGGTTTTTGTTTTTTTTTTCGCGAAACTGGAACATAAAAAGTTTAATTATTCTCACTCTCGTTTGATTAGCTAAAAGTGTTTTTTACGTTCAACCTTGTCAGCAAATTTTTTTTATAAACTTCACTTTTTAATTCTTTATTATGTTCTTCTGTTGTAATATTTTTCATCTTTTCACAAAATAAACACTTGCCCTTTTTCGGAAAATTAAATTCTTCTTTAGGCAAATATTTTTGCCCGGAAACTCGTAGTATTACAAGCGGGAAACTAATAAATCTACACCACTTAAAAAATCAAAATTAACCTTTTTCCCACTAAGGATTTTTTTTATTTTTAAAGGACCTTAAAAAGCTGATACTAACACCTTAGCAACCGTTTTTTTTTTTATTTAACTTAAAGAAATTCCAACTGCGGACTCAATTTACTCGAACTAAACATCAAATCAAAAAATAACAAAATTTAAACACACAAATGACAGAATATCTTTGTTTTAAACCACTTTATTACATTTATATACGTCGACCGGTTTCGGTTGAACTTAACCTTCATCAGGACAGTACAAATATAAACTAAAATATAAACTAAAATATAATACGGAGGAAGATTATTAAGTAAACAATAAAGAAAGAGAAAGTATATAAATTTAAACAGTGTATATGCTTGTTTCATTTTTTATATTTCTGAAAATTAAAGAAAAAATCATACGATAAGGTGAAAATTGCATTTATTATGACTTCGGTTGCTGCATTGCGTGAGATCTGTAGCCAGTCTGTGCGAATATGTTTTTTAAGCGGATTCAATAAAAAACGAAAATCGTCAAATTGCCGCTTACGATTTTCTACCGGGAAAAGCTAAACGCTATGTAGCTGAAGTAAAAACAAAAAAATATATTTATTTAAAAATCAGGCATCAAAAATACCAGAAGCCACAAAGCTTACCGTATAAATGCAGCTTTATAGGTGCTAAATATATTGATACCCAAATTGATCTCTTTAACAGCAAGATTACCCTCGCCACCGGCATGACCATTGGCAGGTCAGTCCTGCAGACCAGGAGATCAAACAATCTATGCTGTCGAGATTGAAGAACTTGAAATGAATACTCTCCATGACTACCGAGTTTTGAAACTGTAGTGTTGGCGACTGTCCAATTTGTATTTGTGTTTACGGAGACTCAGCTCACTCGAACTCACCCGATCAGATCATTTCTGAGCCGTAATTAGGCTTGTAGATATTAACTCTTGTGTCGATAGTAAAATACTTAGTCTTGTGATTAGAACTACGTGTCTACTTAAGAAATAACCTGACCAATCTGAAGATAAAGCACATTCTCAGCAAAATACTGCAGAAGTACTGCTTTAATTTGCATCACAAATATTAACTGACCGTGACTGGCATAATTCATGATGTATCTAGCGATTGACTACTCCCCACCGTCGTTACACCGCGAGTTCCCGGTGAATCCTCTGTAAAAATTATTTTCGCCATAAATTTATCGTTATCAAATTGGAGAGTTTTAATCAACATGTCCATAGCAACAACTGAACACCGATTTACAGATTAGGAAGTTCTGTAAATCGCGAGGCTATATTCCAACCTCTCTGATGACAATAAACCTTTCTACAGTAAATTACAAAAATCATCCATGTATCAGTTTGAAGAAATGTGTAGCAATATGTACATCTCTTCTGACCGGTAGATGGTTCATTCCGAGCATACCCAAGAAAAAGTCAGTAGGATAGAGCCAATGAAAATACGGATTAGGTTGACTTCCAATACCTATATAATGTCAATGTAGGTACTCGTATTCCTTTTAATTACCTAAAAAATCCTTTGCCACATAGCAGTTTTATAATCCTACGTCTCTCCTGACTCGTTAGGGTCTCAGGAGACAATTAGGGACGCAAAAAGATGGGTCAAGCAGAATCGGCAAAGTGTTCTTTCAAATCACGTGGACCGTGAAACCTAAAAGGGGGGCGGATACTAATCCAGCGCTGCTCCACCGAGTGACTCATTACATATTCTATAAATAACACAGTCATATTACATTTGAAAAAAGTTAGCTCGCCAGTTTTTAAATACAATCAGATGCAACCAATATTAAAGATAACATAATTATTTTATTTAATATACATTAATTAAACGTATATTATAATATAAGTTCTTTATATTCACTGTCCTCCTCACTATGGATTCCTGTTACTGTAGATTGTTGTGCTGGTGTCATACTTAGGTTAGCTTTATACGCATAAGTAAAATTACTAAGCTAAGGTAAGACTTAGGTTAGTTTTTGATAAGTTACTCACATGAGCGTTTACACATGCATCCAAATTATGTTACTTAATGCTCAAGTAAGTTGTTCATAAGTTTAACTCATTTGAGTGCTGACAGCCTCCGCCTCCCCCGTAATTTTATTTGTGGTAAGATGGCTTCCTAAAAACTAACAATAAAAACGAATAGGCCTAAATAAAGTGTTGGAATAGAAGTTGGCTTGAGAGAAACAATTCACCATGCGCTTTTGTTCCGTTAATGATAGAAGTGGACGGAATTGAATAAAATTCTTTAATTTTATCTGAATGATAGTCAGATGACAGCAACCGACTTAGAATTCAAATACACGCATAAGCTTTGAGATTTAAAAAAAATTAGACCGATAATTAAAAAGAATTCTCATTTTAAGATTTTTTTTTCCAACTGAAAAATAAATTATATCTCTTTTTGGAATCAGAAAATGTTCTTTCCTTTTACATTCGTTTTCGTAGTGCTCATTCAAGTTCTTTCTAGTTTTATTTGTTTGTTAAGTTAATAACTTACTTATCTACTTATCCAAATAAGATGTTTGATAATAATATTTGGATATTAAGAATAATAATAATAATTGGATAATTTGTAGAGCGCCGTTTTTGTGAAAAATCACCTCAAGGGCGCTGAATATTGTATTGATATTGTAGTTCATACAATAAAAAAAAAGTTTTAAAAGGAAAAAAAATTACGAAAACCTTTTTTAAATTTTGATGTGTCGCATCGGTTCGTTTAGGTACATTGGAAATTTCTTATGATAAGCGTCTCAACTGATAAAACTGATTTCCTAAGCTGTGAGAAGGCTGTAAGTTCGCGCGGATGCGATTAGACCTGTCAAAAAGTTACGCCTTAGTAGGCTTAAGTCGTAAGCGACTTGAGAACTTGCTACGAATTACGGTAAGAGAAAATTAGGTGATGTTGCCATAAGTCACAAGTGTAAGCAATTCACGAGAAAAAACTTACGTGTGTAAAGGTAGCCTTATACTGTTTTCACCTTCTCTTATAATCATTATTTTAAAACTTGTATATCTTCATGATATTATTAATTATTTGGAAGGGTTTTACATCCTTTTGTAACCGGAAATTAATGGTTTCTCTGACCAAATATTGTTTAATTAAGTTCTAGGTTATTTATTTTATTTATTAGATTACTTTGATCACGATCGATCGTCAGGTAGATACAGAAGGTTATACGTAAAATAATTTGACTTTATATTTCACATTGTTTTAAATTTTTTTGATAGCTCTATCAGTTAATTTTTATTTATTAACATTTAGTTACAGAACGTAGATCTAAATTGACGAAGTATTTGTATCTCAATAGCTTCCGAGTATAATTGAAATCCATAAACATAAAGGATGCAGTGCACAAAATGATTTATTAATCTAAAATAACTTATTGAGATCAATTTAAATATCTTACTGCTAAAAACCCAAGCTGGTGAGTTAACCAAGGCGGGGAAGGACCCATGAAGATAGAAGGACTAAATATTATTTTTGTGTGTATTTAAAAGCCTGCCACCTCAGGAGAAACGTACTGCTGAAATGAGTAGAAATCACCAAGATATATCTGCCTATAAAATGTGATATGCATAGCATTTACGTAATTTTGCAGTAATAAAGTATAATGATTATTTCCGTAATGTACATACTGTATGTTGCGATGTATAATGCCATACGTTCCACAGCGTCAGTACAAACCAAGTATCAATGGCACGTATTTACAAGACGACGGTTATTCCGCTACTTCCATCCTGATCCCCGCTTTAGTCACTCGCTGTTGCAAAGTACGATGGCTGCGGTCGGATCCACTTACAGCTTATAGCTCTTATATTTCTTGTCTTCCGCTACAACCCTCTACCCTCTAGGCATGTACCTGATAAATGAGACACTTTTTTATATATACGTGCGCCGATTTTCTGTTGAAAATATTTTCTGCGTGATGAAAAACAAGTTTGACTAAAAATCTTTTTTTTTTAAGTACCCTTGACCCTTCAGTACTTTGTACACATTTATTCAGTTTTTTTGTTTTTCCTGTAAAAAAATACTGTTTTAGAACCTAGATTTATTTATTTGTGTCTATTCTTGAATACACATTTTACAAATGATTACAGTGGTTTATATTGTAGTACAGAGAAAAAAGTACAGAAAAAAGGTAAACAAAATAAAGAAAATAGGTTGATATAGGTAAAACTGTGTGTGGGTGATATTGTATGTTACGTGAACACCTCACTAGGAGAACCTGTGCTGAGGTGTGAACGTGTTTGTGATTAAGTGTGACAGGTATTTATGTGTTCTAGTAGAAAGTTAAAATTTTTTTCTCACAGAATTGAAACATGAAAACACACATTTATATGTGAGTTTATGTATTTTTGGATAATTCTTGAAGAACGTATATAACATTTAATTTTACTTATTATATTTTGGTTAGGTTTGGCTTGGAATTATAATCTTTTGAATAAAGTGAATATCTTGATTTTTTATCCAGGCTACGATATGTTTTTTGAGAAAGTTTGTAGATGTATTTGTAGTCATTAAGTATTTCAAAGTAATGGGCATACTGTTAAAAAGTTTGGTTGCGTAGTATTGAAAGTGTCTTTGTCCGTGTGGTGTGTGTTATCGGAATGTTCAGTGTTTTATTTGTTGATGACCTGGTTTTCATTATGGCTTTTGATTGATTTGTAATATGAAGATTATTATGGATGAGATGTAGGAGAGCAGTTTTGGCGTAAAGTTGTCTTATTGACATGACGTAACAGATAAAATTATATTTCCGATTTAAGCATTTAAAATAAACATTACTATTTATAAATTATAAAATTTGAAAATCCAATGTAAAAAATCTTTTCTAAAACGCTAACCACGCTTTTACGCCAGTCGTAGAAAATTTGAGAGAACTCGGTATTTCAAAAACACATTTGTTTTGTTTGGGAAATTTGTAAGAAAACTGTAATTTCACTTTTATCTCGTTCACATAATTAAACGTAATTTTTAAAGATAAACCGATTATTAAGATATCGACGCGAATATGAATTATGATCCATTTTGGCTATTTTTAGGATTTTATTAATGGCATCCAGTATAAATATTTGAGGCAAACTGGAATGAATTATTATTTATCTTTCTAACGTCACAAAATAAATATTTCTGCATGATAGAATTTTATTATTTTTACAAAATATGGACGCCCAGTCATATATGATCCTAATACGCTGGAAGGGATGATTTTCTTTCAGATCACGGAACATGATTCCATTATGAAACATAATATTTATTCTAAAAAAACACTTTACATTGTCAATATTTCGACCTATCTACCTACTTAAAGTACTCTATCTGATAATCTTTTAGTTTACAAGATACAGATTTTAATTTTTTTCTAACACAATTTAAATTAATAAATATTGAATTTTCTCAAATTTTATAAAAATATCGGTAACATGGTTATATAAAAGTCGCAACATGCCATGGTGCGTGCTGAGATCAATAGGCAAAACGTGAACACGGAGAAAGCTTACCGATATGAAATACTGTTAATTTATCAAAAAATATTAGAATGCTGTTAAAAATGGGACTGTAGGCCTATACCGAATGAATTGAAAGAGTTGCTAACAAAGTATCAGTCAAAAACAATTTTTTTATGAGGAATACTGATATTGAAACTGACATACTGATATTATCGCATTACGTCATGATATGTACTGGGAAAAGAGCACGTGTTCTCGATATATTCTGAATGACTAATAGTTTATCAGGAAGTTGGCATGCTGTCACTATTTTTAGAGGATCATTTTTCTCCGTGTATTATTATAGCTGGCGCTACTCACGGCAGTGTGCAATATGTCAACTGTCAGTCGGCTTATATGACGGTTCACACTTTATATCGTTCATTTTGCAAATTTAATGTAGGTAACGATGTTTTCATATGTTTTCTTTCATGGCGACATAAATATTGGATTTATAAATCACAGACAAAAAAAAACAAAATTGCCAAAAATACAGTTAGAGCATTTTATGTAGGGTACGTCGATTGATAACGTTGTAGCTGTTTATTAGTCGGGCGATTGTGAATTCGATACCGGTTGCAGTAAACTCAAAAAATGTTTTTGTTTTGAGGCCTTAACTTGGGTATTGGTAAGTTGATTGTTAAGTATTACAAATGTCTTACAAAAATTAGCATTAAAACTACCGTAAGCTTAAAACATTACTTAGTATGAGTATATATTTGTGCAAGTGTGAGTGGGTACTAGAAAAATTAGAAAAAAAAGTAATTCTGCATACTGTTACAATTTTAAAGATTATGTTATTTTGTAATAAATAAAAAAATAAATATATATTTCGTCGGAAATTCACGAGGTACTTTAAGTAAGTAGTTTGATTGGGCACAAAGTAATATATTGCTATCGTAACTTCTTAAAATGAAAATTTCTGATTAATTAAAATCCTGTTAAAAGGTGACAGCGGGCCATTCCTAATAAATAATAAGTACTTTAATAATATTTCGGAACACGTGTTCATGCAGCTGCGTTTATCTTGTTATTATGTAATGACGAAGTGCGAAAATATTTTTATTTTTACGAACACGTGTTCCGAGATAGCAATAACACATTCGTTTTTTACTGATAGTTTATTAGAAAAACTGTCGATTCATTCGTTAAATCCTGCGTTTTTAACAGGATAGGAATAATTTGAAGTGGTTTAAATAAATTGGCAATATTTTATATAATTAAGTTTCTCCCTGCGAGAATAATAATTTTTAACGGTATTTTGAAGCAGTACCTACTTTATTTAGGAACTAGCTGGCGTGTACCCGGTGTTGCTCAGGGTTGTGAAAGATTTGCAGAACAGTTTTGAATTTGTGAATTCTATGAACAAAATCGACTTTTCTCTGTTTTCTATAAATATAATTATGCAAGTATTATATATATAAACCTTCCGGAAGAATTTTTCTAAATTCAAGTGAAAACTTTATCAAAATCCGTTGGGTAGTTTAGAAATTCAAAGCCCACAAACAGACGTGGATATCAACTTTATTTCATACTATTTAGAGGTTATTATTTGTCAAGCGAGTGCTACTGAATATTAGGTCTTTAGTTAGTTGGTTTGTTTGTATGTTTGGTTGTATGTTTGTGGCTTAATGGCTGTATTGCGACCATGCGGGTGCCGGTGTCGGAATTGCGGTACATTCCGGAAACATAAAATTGGAATGTTTTAAGTTTTAGTCGGAAACCGGGATTTGTTTATGAACATCTGAAATAAATTCGGGTCGGAAATAATGTTTAGACAAGTTGGAAGGATGATAAAGGTAACATTAACTCATGAATAAAATACAATAACACAACATGTTATTGTACATTTTAATGTGAAACAGCGCAAGCGTTTTACTACCGGGAGTTAGTGAACCTACAATATCTCCATTTGGGAATTGCAGTTAGGATGAAGGAAGATGTAGAAGAGAAGGAGAAGAGGTACCTTATTCTTTAAATCTAGTTACTCAAAACATAGTCAAACTCATTTCAAGCTGGTGTGAAATAAATAAATTATTCCTAAATGTAAAAAAATCTTTCCACGTGTGATTTTACCGTTCAGGATATTCAATAGCTACAGCGTATTAAATTACTAGTAACAAAATTTTATTAGTAACATATATCGTCGTATTTCATAACAGAAACACTGCTGAAGATCCTTTCTAAGATAAGGTGTATTCGTTGCTATAAAGCAACTTTCGATGAAGTGAAAGTAAAATATGGAAAGGAATTTATTTTTATAATAGCATATCTGATAGCCTCCTTGGACGATGGGTAAGGATCTCGACTAACCAGCTGGAAGTCGCGGATTCAAATCCCAGCGTGCGCAATAAATTTTATTTGATTAATTTGTGTTATTTCACAATTTACTCATTTACAATAATATACAATATATTTCAGGCACGTTCCAGAGTGGAAGATACTCTCAGTATCGCCCTGGTATAAGAACACCATTCAGAATTAAAACGATGCTTGAAATGGCTTTGGCCGTGTTTGGTGAACAGATCTGAATAACCCGATACTTCCCTATCTTTCCCCTTCCCACTTCCTTCAGCCTCACAACATACCCAAATTGAGGATGCCATAGTCTCACTAGCTGTTGGGGCTCTTGTGCGGTTTCACATAAAATAATCAGTTTAAAAACCCGATAAAAAATAATAAATGTGTGCCAAACCAAAAATATTCCATAAAAATCTGATATAATCATAACCCATAAAGAATGTTTATCTCTGAAGTAAAGAGGCCATGCATTTATGTTTACAAGTTTTTACAATCACTTTATGTGACAATGCATCCCATAAGGGTATTAAACCCCCACCCTTGCGGGATTTGACGGCTTGCGGGGGTAACGGGGCTGGGGGATGGAGTGGGGTGGGGGCGCGGAGCTCTTAAAACCCTCAGACGCTTATCTCTACCAACGCCGCGGAAGATAAAAAACCTCATAATACACACCAAATTTTGAGAGAATTTAAAATTCATGCTGAAAAGAACCTACGTTTTCTGAAAGCAGCTGTTATAATCAAAAAAATCAAGGATTTTTATTTTCATCATTTATCGTTCGACAAACAGAAAATATATACAATATTATCAAAAATAACAAAAATAAATATGTGATATCAGTTTTACGAGTACTTCTCCGGAGGTCTATAATGATTGCATAATATAATTTCCACGTAATAATGTGACTGACCAAACTGTGTTAATACATGTGTGTGATTGACCTTTGTTCGAAAAGGTGTAATGTAATCAAAAAGTGATAGAACTAACTACGGGAATAGCGTGGTAATCTGTGACATTGGGGAGGATTCTAATTTACTTTATTTTTTATACTGCACGCTTGATGAGAATCGATATAATGGCACTGAGGGATCACGGGGATCACTGCACAAGTTTCCTAAATAGACTGACCGGTATAGTTGTTGCCACTCAGGTATATATTCCAACAATGTCAGAATGGGACAAGTAATTGGGTGGGGGAATGAGAATTAAATATTTTTATTTCCATTCAGTCGAGCGCACTAACTGAAGACATAATAAAAACATACCACACAAAATAATCTCACGATTGTTGAAATAATGAATATGTTTGTAAGCTGAGCACGCGCATCCGTAAAAACTAAGATCCTCTGATTCCAATTTGAAAGTTTTTAAGATCTAAAAGGTTGATCGCCTGTGTATCGTTATTCGTTATTATGCGTATACATAATCTTATATTGCTGTACAGAATGTAAGCTTTACTTGCAATGGCGGAGCTCTAAGAGATCTGGGTAATCACGCGCCTAGCACCTATGCAGTAGAAATACTTTTTAAATACACCCACCGAAAGAACGAAATCAGTAAAAAAGCTCATTTTACGGAGTTGGTTTTTTATTTCCAGAATGAGAGAAAGAACCAACTCCTAAAGATGAACTCTTTATCGACTCTGTTCTCCTTGTATGTATATTTAAGAAGTATTCCTATTGCTTAGGTGCCCGGCTCACTGGGATAAGATTGCTTTGTTGGATAGCCTAGCTATTGAGTCGACTTGGATTTCCGAGTGGGTAAGGACTCTTATCGACCACTACGCTCGTAAGTCTGCTATTTCGAGAGCAGTAAATACGATTTTGGAAGCAATGGCAAGGTTTATTGAAATGTTGCTAAATCTTGAAAGAGTTATGTCTAAAGCTATATATATTATCAAGATTATAAAGAGTTAATGGATTATCTGTATACCAAAGATCTTTGCCAAGATTACATTCAATTTCATCTTCGTAGAAATGTTTAAAAGTGAAGGAATTTATTAGGATAGTTCCAGTTCCAAATTATATTCTCAACATTATGAAAAGTTATTTTGTTATTCTTCAAAAAATTTTGAGAAAATTCTTCCTACTTGTTCAATACAACATTAAAACAGTTTACATGGCTTATATTATGACATTACTGCCATAATATGGCTTACAATTTATTACTATGGTTTAAAAATTGACTTACGATTAACACAGTTATTTACATTTACAAAAAATACATATTGATGATTATTGCCAGTGGTATAAAGTATAAAAAATGGAAAAAGAAAGTATTAATTTCTTCTTAAAAATCTTCGAAAATATAAAAAATACAGTGCTTTTGAATGCGATAATCTAAAGCAAATAAATTTCATAAATATTTTCATTAGTCTGGAAAAAAATTTGATGTATTTCAGTTTCCCAGTCTGGAAATATTGGAATAACTTCCTTTATGTGCTGAGGACGGATACACAAACAGGGTTTATCAAAGGAGGCCTCGGATAGAAGATCCATTATGCCTTGTATAAGAGGTCGGAATTATAAGACAAAGGGAAAAAGCCTTCATTCGAGGATGTTACAAGAAGGATGGATGATATTTGCCATAAATTTTGCATCGTTTTAAGGTTTTAGTTCCTTTTTTTAATGTTATTAATTTATCATAAGTCTTTTATACGTGACGATATCTTTATATTCAATAATATTATGACTTGTCAGTTTTCAATAAATTATATATACACAAGTCAACGTTCGGAAATGCCTCGATGGCTTCTTTCGAGAGTGACGCTTAGCGAATTTTTCTGGCGTATAGTTTTTTTCTATTTAAGATCTTTTTGTGCAGTCAATCTTTAATACCCAGCATAAAAAGACCACTGCCGTCACTCTATAGTACCCATATTTATAAATACATAAGGAAATGTGACCCGGTGTGGGTTTATGGATGTTTTTGAAACAAATTTACAGTTTTTTTTATGTGGAAAAATAACCCCTATCCCCTTTTTCCACCGCTTTAGGCAGAATTTTCACCCTTCTTTATGAAATTTTGTGCACTTGACAATCAAAATAAGAGGATAATTCTGATTCCGTATAAAACCCGGACAACTCTGGGAACTTCAGCTAGTTACATAAAAGAATTTGTTGTCGAGTTGAAACAATAGATGAATTGGAATTTCCCTGTGAGAACTTTAGGATTAGAACTCGGCAAGATTATTGCTTATGATGGAAATGTATGAAATTATTAACGCATTTCTCGCAGTCAATATATAATTATTTACTTCCTGCTCAGATAAAATCGGACGTCCGTTATCTTATGGCTCCTTCTCTCGGGATTTAATGTCTGAATAATTAAGTAGAGATACCGGTAGCGAGCGTAAACTCTCTTTACACTACGAGTATATCTTATTTGAAAAAACTCTCCAAAGAAGAGGGAATCTTAGGTGATTTGCATAAAAGTATTAACTAAGGTTAACATATTTTTTCCCTCGGGCCTGCTTCTAGAATGGCATTGAACCAAATAAACCATTGACATTCAAATATGCTAGATGATCCATCGCACTACATACTTGTTTATATATGAGTAAAACAGGCTGTGTGAATTACATATACACGAACGAGTATATGACACAGTTTCAAAGTGCATGGTGAGAAAACTACTGGATCGTGTCATATCCTTGCTGGGATTTGAGATGCAAGATAAATCTAGGACTTGAGACAAATTTCACAAATAAATTGTTGTTGATCGTTTGATTATGAATGTAATAAACCGAAAATGCCCCTTTGAATTACAATATGTGTTTAAATCCTAAATAGCGGCATATTAACAAAACATCTCGATATCTCTACTTCCTAGGTTCAGAAATAATCGAAATATTTATTATAATATGCATATGTGCAAAGTAGGCACTGTCTTCAAAACGTTAATATTTATTTTGTAATCGTGACGTGTTATTTTAGAATTTAAAAAATAATGTATAGTAAAACATATTATGCCCTCAATATATGGCACTTAATGAGGCTGGAGCAACAGTTACGGTGAATGGATTGCGCTATCGAGAGATAATTAATGATTTTTTATGGCCGGAATTGGATGGTATTGATCTGGACAACGTTTAATTTCAACAAGACGGCGCTACGTGCCACACAAGCAACGAAACCATTGATCTTTTACGATTGAATATCAAAATAACACCTCTTATTGGAAAACCCTGTAGTATTTATATGCATTCGAAAATATTAAATAGATTTTTTTAAATCACCGACAAACTATTTATTACTATTTATCTACTTTGCATGATTACATGATTCACTGGAAGAAAAGTGTGACAAAACAATCAGATTGTTTTTAAATGCCAAACCTATTTCGATTTCACAATGTTAATTATAACACTAAAGCCCACATATAACGAGAAACCACAACACAGAAAATAGATATAGAAGAATAACATTTCAAATTACCACAATACAAAGGCATAAAATACATAGACAGATAGATAACATACTCATAGACATACAATCACTCAAAGGCACACTACATACTTAAAAAAAACTCATATGCATATTTATATTTATAAGATTACGTGCATACAATCAATGGATAATAATGTGTATAGAAACAATCTCAATAAAATAAAGAGTCCTGATCTATTAACCATTTTTTTGAGTTCATTGGTGCAATTTGATTTTTATATGCATTGCATCTGTAACTTATTAAATATAGTAGGTACAAGATAAGTGCCCGTGTTTACGAGTATATGCATTGCATCGGCATCTTATTAAATAGAGTAGGTACAAGATAAGTTCCCGTGTTTATATGCATTGCATCGGTATCTTATTAAATATAGTAGGTACAAGATAAGTGCCCGTGTTTACGAGTAGATTTATGCATTGCATCGGTATCTTATTAAATATAGTAGGTACAAGATAAGTGTCCGCGTTTACGAGTAGATATATGCATTGCATCGGTATCTTATTAAATATAGTAGGTACAAGATAAGTGTCCGCGTTTACGAGTAGATATATGCATTGCATCGGTATCTTATTAAATATAGTAGGTACAAGATAAGTGCCCGTGTTTACGAGTAGATATATGCATTGCATCGGTATCTTATTAAATATAGTAGGTACAAGATAAGTGTCCGCGTTTACGAGTAGATATATGCATTGCATCGGTATCTTATTAAATATAGTAGGTACAAGATAAGTGTCCGCGTTTACGAGTAGATATATGCATTGCATCGGTATCTTATTAAATATAGTAGGTACAAGATAAGTGTCCGCGTTTACGAGTAGATATATGCATTGCATCGGTATCTTATTAAATATAGTAGGTACAAGATAAGTGTCCGCGTTTACGAGTAGATATATGCATTGCATCGGTATCTTATTAAATATAGTAGGTACAAGATAAGTGTCCGCGTTTACGAGTAGATATATGCATTGCATCGGTATCTTATTAAATATAGTAGGTACAAGATAAGTGTCCGCGTTTACGAGTAGATATATGCATTGCATCGGTATCTTATTAAATATAGTAGGTACAAGATAAGTGTCCGCGTTTACGAGTAGATATATGCATTGCATCGGTATCTTATTAAATATAGTAGGTACAAGATAAGTGTCCGCGTTTATTAGTGATTTTTAAAATAGACGTACCTTAATTTTTCCTTTATTTTTATGTGTCAATGTAGAAGAAAAGCTGATTTGCCTTACAATGACATTTTAAAATGTGAAACGCTTGCTAGTGAAATAATTTGTTTAACAGAACGTTTTTTTGACATTCTGAGCAATTTTTTTTAAATATTGTGTCTATTCCCTGGAGTTTCAATCGTTATTATAAAAATATTTTCAACATTTCTCCTTTGAAATAATAATATTGAAAACAGTTTATAAATATAATATCTGGAAGCGGTTTTCCCTTGAATGTCCCCAGAGGTTGAAACATTATTACGAAACGACGCACGTTGGAAAAAATAAATAAAATTTTGTTATTTTTGGGGAGATGGTTTTTCGCAGTTGAATATTCTTTCGGTTTTAATCTGAGCATAAAAGGCATGAGATCAGAATAGTCAGGTTTTACCAACTACTCTGGTACATGAGATCAGAATAATCAGGTTTTACCAACTATTCTGGGGCGTACCGTGAATTTTGACTTCTTAATTTTGAGATTATTTTTATTTTCACCTTCTGTAAGATAAGTAAAGTAAAGTAAAGTCATGGGGTTCGAAAGAGAGTAAAAGTTGAGTGAGTTCGTGTTTTTGGGAAGTATGTTTACGAGAGAAGGGAAGGTTGACAGAGATATTGAAAGTAGGGTAAATGCAGGTAACTCCATTCATGGAGGTCTGAACGCGGTTGGCACTAACAAAAAACTGTCTAAAGAAGCGAAGCTAGCGGTTCATAATGGAGTACTGGTACCTACCCAGATGTATGGCAGTAGACATTGTACTGGCTGAGGAAGGATGAAAGTATACTGAAGTGTTGTAAAACCATATATGATTGTGTGAAAAATGTGGACAACTGCAAATAATGCAAGGCGGATGTAATATGTAATAAGTGAGATTGAGAAAGAAACGCTTAGATGGTTTAGGCATATATAGCTGATGAACAAAGAAAGGAATGTAAGATAATATATGATGCAAAAGCGAATGGTACAAAAATTCGGAGACATCGACGAAAACATGGCGCAATCAAGTGAACGAGATACTTAAGTCGGGCCATTTCAAGATTCAAAATAAAAGAAGAGTATGTATGAGACGATATATCAATATGAGGCAGAGAGTGTGTGCCAAGACCGAGTTGTTTGACGGTCCGTTCTCTCTCCCTGTGGGGAAACGGCGTGATGGTTAGTTAGTTAACACTTTTTTTCATATCGTTGTGTAATGTATGCCAAATGTAGCTGGTGCCAATGTGGTGTAGAGGCTGGAGTATTATTGTCGCGGGTGAAGGTGGAACTCAATAATGATACGTGATCTTTTACTGATATTTATTGGGGAGCTACTTTTAATAAAAGAGGCACACAACTAACGTGCATCGCCTTTTATAAGATCTTGCAAGCATTCCATCTCGCTTGCACTCATCCACATTCGTACAGAACAGTTGTTAATGAGTACATTACGATTTGAAGCAATTACGACAGAAAAGATAAGTCACGGAGTACTTCAGTATTCCATTTTCATTATTTCCCTCATCTTAATAATAAATTATTATTACAATATTGAAAAGCTTTCATTTATATTATGTTTGAGCACTTCCTGTAACAAATGCTCCAGCTTCCACTATTAGCTTTAAGGTCAGGTTGGAGAGATTGGAAACGACTTCCGCCTGTGTTGGGAAGCGAAATGACCTAGACAATGGCGCCTATTAGGTTTGTTGACAAGTTCGGGAACTAGCGCAATATCACCATAAAATCTTTATGTTTGTATTTAAGCATGTTTGTGCCAAAATTCCTTATATGAGTATGAAAGCCAAACGGCGATGGCGAATGAGAATATAACCGGAGAAGAACACCTCGGTCAGGAAAAGTATCGGAAAAGATATGTGTCTCTCAAATGGTAAAAAGGGTACTTTTTGAAATCAACTAGAAAAAACCATTTTTTATTATTTGACTGAGGATTGAACATTCCTCCCCATGGACTAGCTCCTAACTGCTGTGAACTTTGAAAATTTCATTAAATCTATAAAAAAATTGCTGAAATGATGGTATCTAAATTTATTTCTTACATTTACTGCTATAAATTTTTATTATGTCATCCAATTTCAGAGAAATGCGTGTTTGTACGCTTGCGTGTGCGTGAGTGCTACAAAAATTGAAATAATGCATTATCATCGACAACGAGTCTATCTATTGAGTTTCAGCTTGATCAGATGTTTTCCACTTTCACTTCCATGATTCCAATTCATCCATTCAATTAAGAAGACAAAAACGAAATTCAAAAATTTATTTAAAAAAGTGATTACATACCTTAATCGGTGGTTAGTGATAGGTTTCAAAGAGTTAAAGTTAGGCACAATCACCTATGTTATTATTTTTGAAGAATTTATATGTCTGTGTTGTCAATTTTGTACATCAGAGATTTTTTGTTACATGCGGTGTATCAGCCGTACACGAAGGATTTTATACAACGATTGCTGAGTATATTCGGAGTTTGAAATGTTGAAGACATTTTTTATCAATTAAAATAAAAACAAAAAAAAATAGCACAGGTTGCCACTGATCACACTGCCACACGTCGCAACGGATCACGTGATATGCGCTCTATTTCGTCTGTAGTATGCTACTGAAATGAAATGGAGTGCTTATCACGTGACCCCCTAGTCTGATTACCCAGTGACGACATGTGATGGAAAAATAAAAAGATTTTTTTTATCGAAAAATGTCACCGAAGAGCAAAATAACATCTTAGTTTTTTACTACAAATAACACGCTAAAGAATCGCAGGATAAAATTCTCGTATTACATGTACGTGGTCTCTGGTATTTACACTTTTTTACCACTAAATATACCTATAAAAATGCTTGTTTACTAGAATAAACAACATTGATATATTGTATAATTTGTTAGTTTAATGAATTTGAGGGCTGATTCATTTCGAGAATCTTGTAATGAAAAATTAAACGAATATGGTACAAACGAGTAAAATCCATGTATAGAAAACTGTTTTGTTTGTACAACCAATGTACTGCATTCTCTGTCCTTTATGCAACTCAAGCGACTCTTGTACGATATCATTATGTTCCTAATACCGGTAATATCCCGTCTTCGTCGGGTAATCTCTGGAAATGTCGATAACGTCAGAGAGCATAATAATAAAGAGTCAACAACACCGACACAAGAAAGGTATTTCTGTACCAAGATGATGGCAAGGTTTTATTCGCATTATAAAAATACAGAAACTTAGAAAAAGAAAAATAAAATATTTTCACAGTTTTCTGTATGTACGTAAGGAAACATAATGAACAACGATTTCCACGTTCACACCGTGGTTATAAGTTTTTTAAATAGTGCGTCGATTCGCATTTTGTGCAGTAGATCACCGATTTTCCGATTTATTCAAAGAAATAATGCTCAGAATTGTCTCCAATAATTAAATTAACGTACGTATTACCATTGAGTTTTAAAAATAGACTCTATTCCTTACAAAATCAGTGTAAAGTATTGCTCCCGTGAGGGAAGTGAGAAGTGGGTATGGCCACTTCTCAAACATAATACAACGGTAAAACGTACTATTACTATTTCATACTATTACTATTTTTGATATAATTTATTGTTTTCTATTAGAGAATAAATAATTACAAATTTCTACGCCGATTACCCAACCACACAACAAATTAAATACGCTCTATTTCTTCAATGATACCACAAGCCCTAACATTGTTAATCTCAAGTCCGCAAGATGTCGTTATATGCTTAAAACTAATAAGTTATCGGCGACAGACTATTTGTTTGTTTGTTTGCCCCCTCCCACAGACGATGAATAATAAGGGGGGGAAGTTGGCCTCGGAGGCCACGGTGTTAAGCGCAAACTCAAACAATGAGAAACACTTAACGAAAACTTGAGTATTCTTAGATCTGGGAGAACAAATAGTACGACCCTTTACCAATGTGATATTGATCACGGGCGGGCATATTGGATTAACCCATTCACACGTGTTTTCTGCTGGGATGCATTTATTTATTGCATCTCACTATACATTAATCACGTTTTTTTCTCATAAAAGTCAACCTCACTAGGACTAACTTTGCGTCGAGGGTAACAATGTACATTTGAGTGAAGAAAACATAGAGTAATCACAAACATAAAGTAATCCAATATACAAACACAAAATTACAATTACAAATTCCTAAGAAGAAACAAATAGATAATAAAAACAGTTAGCGTGACATTCAGTTTTTAGCAAATTGGACTTTTATGTGCACAAAGTTATGTGCCTTTTTTACTTCTACTGTCATGTAGAATCACCTCTCGAAGTATTAATATTCGCATTTTAATTGACACGTATTCTGAAATCTTAATAATATATTTGTAATTTACTAAAAGTTTATCAGAAAACCTGTTAATTCATTCACAGGGTCTGCATTCCCGTTTTAAACCGGAATTACCAATAATTGAATAGATTCTTAGTGAATTAGGCGTAGTCATTTTCCTCCGTGTGTTTTTTTTTAATTTAAAGTATAACTTTTTTATGCCCGAGCGGTGGTTACCATCTTCTTGGTAAAACCGATCATATTCAATGGCTACTTATTGGTCAACTTTTTAAAATCATCTCATGTGCTGCATTAGAGGCTGTAAATTTCAACACGAAATCTTCATCTAGGTGGTAGGTATTCACCTTTAATAATAATAATAATAATAATAAATTCTTTATTCCAGGATGTGGGGAGGTTAGTGCAATCCCACACATCCCATAGATGAGATAAGTACAAATAATATTTACATAGAGTAACATAAATAAAATAAATAAAAAGAGATTAAAAAATTAAAAATGAAATTAAGTTAAAGCAGAGAAGCACGGGAATCCAACGGATCTAAGATTGTGGGAGCAAGTATCTTTCTCCAATGGTCTTCAATGCTCGATCCTGAAGTCAGACGCGATTCTATGATAATAGTGTTTCTGGAATGGTTTATCCTTTCCCTCAGTCCTGCAATCCTGGTTCTTAACAGAGCTGTAAATCCTGGAACTCGCCCTTCTGTTAACATCGAGGAGGCACTGCAGTGCCTGGGGAGTCCGAACATCAATCGGTAAGCATTATTATATTGAACCCGAAGCCTTTCCATTGTTCTTTTCTTGAAATTAGCCCAGAGCTCGCATGTGTACAGGGTGGTGCAAAAGGCTAAGAAGAGCGTCCTTTTCACTCGTGGACTACAGAGCCGGAATCTTCTACTGAGCATGTTACATTTTATACTCAGTACACGCCTCTGCCTGTCAATATCTTCATCATCCGTTAACTTGTTGTTGATGATATGTCCTAGATATTTTGTGGTTTCTACTGTTTTCAGAATCTCACCATTCAAAAAGACTGGGGGAATGTTTTCTTTTATGAATGGGGAACCTTTATACACTAATTATTTTCTACGTATTTTTATTTATTTATTACTTAACTAACGCCATTATTAGGGGCTTTTACATATGAACAGTAAAAAATATATAATAATACAGTACTTATTTACCATAAATAACAATACTGTCACAGTAACAATCTTTTGCATTTGATAAGTGATAAATTAAAGATGTTCACCGACTCGTTATAATTATTTTCCTCCATAAGTATTCTGGGCAATGAGGAATACATATGGTAGTTAGTACCAGAATTTCTGCACTGAAATAAATGCCGACTTATAGTATTACATAGTGGAAAACGAAAGCTTATCAATGCGGGCAATTTTGGACTATCAAGTGCATATGTAGCATTTTACATAGAAATAGCAAGTCAGTTAAAATCCTTCTGTCAGACAATTTAAACACATTCATTTCATTATGTTTCGAAATAAGGAAGTCATTTTATACGGGACATATGAAAACTCAAAAAAAACATTTCACTTTTGGATTTTCATAACCATCCAAGCCAATCATAATTTCACCGACAAGTTTTTCTACTACCACTTCAAGTTGTATCGATCATATTATGAAAATTTATATTTGAACCACAGGGAGCTGCCTTCACTACTAATATAACAAATCATGGTGCAATATTGTTGAGATTTATTAGCTTCGAATTAAAGAAAATAGTCAATGATAATGAAAAAATGTCACAGACAACAATCGAAGTCAAATTAAAGGAGGAATCATGGAAGTCCTGTCATGACAAAATGTTAATTCAGCTGCTAAAAAAAATAAATTAATGTTTAAAAAATTAGCATGTAATGTTGTTAGTAGTTATGTTAAAATATATTGTTTGTGTTTTTCCCTACCCTTGTCCTAAATTTATTGCATAATGTGTAGATTTTTTTAAAATTTTCTACATTTCTTCTTTGTTCTTTTTAATTATTAGCAAAATATGTTATATGACATGGTCACCCTACTACTTTATTGAAATAGATTCCTTCAACTTAGTAGGTAGTAGGAAACAATGATACCGCACGTAAAAAAATAATAAATAAATATAAAAGAGTGTTGTACTCGTAGTTCAACAAAATTGCTGGACTATCCATTTAATTTATTTATTAATTTTAGTAATATATAGCCAAAATCTAACCAATTATGGATTTCCTCCTTGTGACTTTGCCTCTAGTGAGACAGCATAATAAGAAATAAGTAAATTAAATTTGTAAGGAAAGAATACGAATTGAAAAATTTATACAAAACAAAAGATTATATAAAACAAAAAACTTACACACCAATACATACATTTATAGCCATGGAGGAGGTTGTGGATATAAATCAAATCATAATCGAGATATAAAAAATAGTGACGTAAACATTATTAAAAAACCATCAGAGAAATATTCTTTTATGGACCTCTTGTATTTAGTAAGTTCGCAACTGAAAATATCAACCTTGGATAATACGCTATTTTAATTATTGCATAGTCTGTTCAGGCAAGAATTCTGATTAGAGTTCGTTTTGTATTGATCAACCCTTAACAGGACAGAAGAGCATGTTGAACGCGCACATTTAATGGAATCTTGTTTAACAACTCTGGGCATTGAATATTATTGTTAACTATTTTATACAGGAATAGTGTATCCTTATGATGCCCGTACACTGTAAATCAATTTTAAAGTATGAAGCTGCCATGTATTATGTATATTGTAGCAACTAACAGAAAAAAATTATTACAAAACACCAAGGATATTTATTCCAGTAAGAACGCACTTTGCTTAGCTTTTTTTTAATCATATTTCTAAGATTTTTATTTACCTTGGCATTTTTACTTGTTTGTTAAATTGATTGACCCTGGGAGAGTAATAATATTCTGAGAAAATTGTAAAATATACTAGAAAAGGGCATGATTTTGGGATAAAGCGTATAATTTCACGGCAAGGGATCTTATTTGGAAACGATATTTTTGGCATTCTATTTTTATGTTTTACATAATTTTTATTTGGTTTTCAAATACTTAATTTCTAGAATCGTTTCGATGTCATTTTTTTTGGAAATCGGTTGTTTTTTAAATGGTTATTTGTGTTCTTTTCTCTTTACAAAGACTGATTTTGTTTTGTAACTTGAATATCAGTCTGAAAATCCACGTTTAAGCAGGTTTTGTAATATTTTCCAGCGTTTATGTTTACTCGCTGATGGCAGAAATTCATCGATGAAAATTCGATCTGGGCAAATTGGACACGACTAGTCAAACAAGATACTTCCGCTTAAATAGCTGTAGGATCCTGAGATTTACTGAGGATAAGCACGCTGATGAAATAATGAAACCAAAACCAGTAACCTTCAATATCCAATGATGTCATTTGAGTGCCAATGAATTAAATCATTACAAGAAATTGAGAAAAACCATATATCTAATGGAAATAATTTTTTTTATTTTATATTCTCTGACATTCTCTGGAAAGACTTTCGGTAGACAAGTATCTTTACATCACTGACAACGTAAATCATAACGTCGTCTGCTGCAGAAAACCGTGACAATTATTTATTGAATTCAGTTAAATTCCTTTCACCGTCCAGTTTACATGTTTGCTTGCTTTATCGCATGAGTTACCAATAGTTAGTTAATCCCACATCCTCCGTCAGAAGATCCTCAATCACGACTCAGCTAGATACACGGCCAAAAAAGGTTACCCGGTTATTGACCCAGTTAATTAAATTCGCTTTCTGTTTCATGGCATTTACCATTATAGACTACTTCTCATAAGCCACACATATGTTTATTATTTGTAGTTAACTTGAATCTCCAGACATATTACATAGAACTCCCAATATAAAACCATTTTCAAAAATATTGAATCTTGGTAGGTTATTAATAAAAAAAAACATAATTTTCATCCCAAATGAAGTAACAACGCATACCAGCAGGTCAAATAATAGAAATATGTATGGCGAATGTATTACACCACACTTAAAACATACTGATACAAAATATTTCTATTTTATTAAAAATCTATTAGAATTATTAGTATTGCTGTTAAAAACGGGACTGCAGGCCTTTAAAGTGTGAATTAACAGATTTCCTAGCAAAACAAATGTGTTATGTGGATGTCGGAACACGTGTTCATAATAATTCTATTATTGTCGTATTGCGTCATTATATTTATCAGGAAAAACGCAGCTGCATGAACGCGTGTGCCGAAATATTCTGAATGGACTAATATTTTATTAAAAAAATGGCTTGCCATCATGTTTTTGACAGGATTTTAATAAATCGGCCATAGTATTTCTCTCTGTTTTCTGCTAACTGATAATAAGATATTAATCATTAATTTTGATGGTTGCTCAACTGCACAAAATGCTTATGTATGCCTTCCACCATATTGAAAGAAATCAAGCAAAGAAACACATAAATTATAAACTAAACTTACATTTCAAATTATACCGAATACATTACATTTCATAACTTCAACTCCCTTCAAATCTTGTTGTTTGAAATTTTGAATTGTGGTCTGGACTCACCGGATCTTACCAATTTAATAAAAACTCGAATGCCGTCAAGATCAACCTGAAAAACAGATTTCTTTTATTTGCCCACAAGCAGAACCAACGTCAGAAAAATCTCCATTTCCCCGTATATGTGCGCAGCACAAAATTTCACAATGCAAACATTCTTAGCAATTAGCTTCGGAAACATCGAACATAAGTAACGCATATGGTCATAAATATGAAATACGAAAAACGTAATGAAGCCCTTGTTTGCAGTATCCTGGAATATAGCTCCATTATTTGGGCTCTTTCTGAACAAAATCGTATCCTTGAAATAGAAAAATACAAAGAGATTTATGCGTACATTTAGTACTATCCGTTCCTATATCCATCCTAGTTCTTATCATGAATGCTTGATTTCAACACCCTGGAAGAACGCAGAAAAATATTTTTTTAAACTAATTTCTGGAACTATTCTTGAACCACTCATATTGAAAGAGGTTACTTATATGTGCCTAATAAGTACACTGGAGGGAGATCTCATACACTTGTTCATACTAAGCAAAGACTTTTTGCCTATCAGAACGCGGGGAAATCAACAGAGCGACTCAACTGCTAAACGATTCTGCATTGACCATCGACATTTTCAACGTAACTTACAGACAGTTCAGCTACTATGTTTTGACATATGTCACAAAATAGTAAAACTGCCCCCCATGACCTTTTATAAGTACCTCAAATCTGTGATCTTCTCCGTAATACATTGGTGAATTACCGTTTTATGTAGAACAAATAATATGTGAGTATAGAATGTATCGGGAGCATCTATCATCCTCACCCAATATTCCTCTTCCTCTCCCCTTTACCTACTAAATGGTTTTAAGATTAAAAAAAATCCGAGTAAGTTCAGCGTAATAAACTATTTGCCTTAACTTTAATTGTTCATTTATTTGTTTACACTGAGTTCTTACAGACGATCTCATTTACGTAAGAAAAATTCCAGATATAAAAAAAAATTAATACTCAAATAGGTACAACAATTACAAAAATCTACTCAGATAAAAGATAAATTATTTTTTCTAAATCCTAATACAAATTTAAATATATAGCAAATAAATATACAAAAGTATATAAATTTATGGACACTCATATCTCACTCAAATGGCGAATGGTACGAAAAAGTAAGTGACAAAAGAAACACAAATAGAGATACAAGAGACATAAAAATACATTATATAATTAGCGCAACATATTTTTTTGCAATAGCATAACATTTTTTCTTAACACCTATAAATTATCGACGAAAATGTCTACTTCAGCACAATCTATCTTATTATATAGTCGACACATTTGGGTCAGAGGGCTAAAATAGGCGATATCATTTTTTAATGTATTCGGGAGAAACATGTCATCTTAAACAATGGGAATTGATAATATTTATTTCAATATTGCTAAGAGATAACGCAGTATCAAGATGGTCGTGATTTTTTTCGTGTATTAACTATTTTTTATCTTTATATTATAACTTTTTCAACTTTATATGTATTATGATATAAACTGTTTGTTACTGTCTTTCATATACATTTAAATTTCTGAAATAGATTACGGCTTTACAAAAGCTTAATAACGTGCCGTTTTCTCTAGAGTAGTGTTGTCATCGGCAGCATCAAATGATGTGTCCTGACGTGCCCCATAACCGCTGCCATGCCCGCCCACCGCTCGGTGTACCCGCCCTATGTACCCGCCCGGTGTGCCCGCGCCCGTCAACACGCAGCCCGCTACCCGCCGCCCGTCACCTCCCGGAGGTACCTGCTTGCGGCTTGAATTAAACCACCGATGATTGCTCCATGGAGAACATGTTGCAATAGCAACTGAGGAAACGTTTCGTACAAGTATCCACGCTAAGATAAGAAATTGATCAGGTAGTTTAAAGCATCGAGTTCCTTCCTAGACGTCACAGGTTCAATCCTATCGTAGCATTACTGCTGAAGCAACAATTTTGATTCATTTTGATGGCGATTGGACTAAATCAAATATCGTCAGGTGATTCATATTCAAAACCTAGGATTTTTGTAAATTTCTTAATTTTTCTAAAATATATTGACTGTGGTTTGGTAAAACCCTTCAAGCCACAAAATGAAAACTTTCAAGGAGACGATCAAAACGAATATTTTCAGATTCGTTATACTATTTTAAAATATCGAAGTAAGTGTTATGTATAGCCATGTTGGCAGTCCTGATGCGTCACGTGGGAGATTATAATGAGTGTGCGTAGTGTCAATAAACGTCACAGGTCTGAGTCAACAGTCTTTTAATTTTAATAATCCCCGATATAATAATTGGCGACGAGGATAATCGAAAAAGTTAAATTAAAAACGATTAATATTCATTTAATAGTCCAGTGTGAAACAGTGATTTCGTCTTTGTTTTTTCAATCATTTTAACATGTCTAAGAGTACTTTGCCAGTGCCGCAATACGAGTCGAGTTGTGAAACCTTCGGAATGTTTTTAGAACGTGTTCAAATTTATTTAAAAGTAATTAATATTACGGACAAAGAGAAAATTGGATATCTTTGTATAATTATTGGTGCGGAGAAATATAAAATTTTAAAAGAAACAGTTCATCCGAAAAATATTGAAGAGTTAACTTATAACGAGATTGTAACAACACTTCAAAATAAATTTGAAGAAAAAAAATGTACGATCGCCCAAAGATATAAATTTTATAATCGTCAGCAACAGTCGAACGAGGGAATTGATGATTACATTTCAGAAATAAAAAGTCTGTCAATATCATGTAATTTTGGAGCATTTCTGTATGAAGCCTTGAGGGATAAATTGGTGTGCGGTGTGAAAAATGAAGCCATGACTATAAGATTACTGTCTGAAGATGAATCGCTGAGTTTCGAAAAAGCAAAAAAAATTGTCAAGAATATGGAGACAGTAAGTTGTTCTGCAGAAATATTACACAAAGAAGATCTTTCGTCGGGAGTTTTCGAAGTAAAGCCGAAAACGTCACGTCAAAGGAGTACTAGTCCGCAACAAGGTCAAAGGAGTTCAATGTCATCAAGTCGTCTTTCATCTCCATCACGTGGAAATCCCAGAAAAAGATGCGAGAGGTGTTTTATCAGTCATCAACCAGAGTCATGTCCGTCAAGGAATTGGAAATGTTACAAGTGTAATACATACGGTCATACGTCAAAATTTTGTTCTAGTGTAAAATCAATTGTTATTAATCATGTAAAATGTGTGGGTAATATAAATGTTTTAAATATGTCCGTGTCTGAAACAGCTAATATTGATTTGTTTGTAAACGGTAGGAAAATGTCCTTCCTGATTGACACAGGGAGTTCATCGACCTTGATAAGTCACAAAATGTACATAAAATTTTTCAAAACTCGTAAATTAAGTCAGTTCTATGGTAATTTGTTTACAGCAAATAGTCAAAATTTATATTGTTTTGGATTTTTTATTGCAAAAGTAAGTGTAAAAGATGATTCTAATTTGGTCGTGGATTTACCAGTATTAGTTATTAAAAATCTATCGTCTGAAGCTATTCTTGGTAGGAATTGGATAAATGTTTTGAATCCGTCTTGGGAAAATACATTTATAAATTCTTTTATGTCAAATATTGGTAATGATAATACTGTAAATTCAGTGTCTGTCAGTGGAAAAAATAAATCAAACATTGTCGAAAAATTGTCACAAAAATATTTAAATTCTTTTTCTAAAACGAATAACGACATACCAATTAAAGAGTTTTCGGTAAATTTAAGTTTAAAAAATAATTCAACTCCTGTTTTCCACAAAGCATATGAGGTCCCTTATGCACTGCGTGCAGAAGTATGCCAAGAGCTAGATCGTCTTGAAAGCGAAGGCATAATTTCTAAAGTTAAATATAGTACTTGGTCTTCTCCAATAGTTTGTGTACCAAAACAAAATGGAAAAATATGTTTATGTGCAGATTTAAAATCTACAGTCAATCCACAATTGAAAATTGATCAATATCCTATTCCACGTCCAGAGGATATTTTTAATAAATTTTCAGGTTGTCAAGTATTTTGTAAATTAGACTTAACAAATGCATATTTACAGTTGTTTGTGTCAGATTCTAGTAAAGAATTACTTACAATTAATACATGTAATGGTTTATATGTTTACAATCGTTTACCTTTTGGGTTGTCATCGGCTCCTGCCACATTTCAAATGGTCATTGATACAGTCTTGGGAGGCATAAAAAACTGTGCTGCATACATTGATGATATTTGTGTAGGTGGTAAAGATGAAACGGAGTGTTGTAATACTTTAGAAAAAGTTTTGTCAAAGATAAATGAGTTTAATATAAAAATTAATGTGTCAAAAAGTGAATTTTTTGTATCTTCTTTTGAATTTTTAGGTTTTACTTTGTCAGGTCAAGGCAAAAGTCCGTCTTTGTCGAAAGTTGAGAAAATTAAGTCTACTGGGTGTCCAGAAAATGTTACTCAACTAAAATCGTATTTGTCAATGTTGAATTTTTATAGGAATTTTATTCCTATGTGTCCTACTGTACTAGAACCACTCCATAATTTATTCAGAAAAAATGTAGAATGGTGTTGGTCTGATGAATGCGAAAAAGCATTTATAAATAATAAGTCTCTCTTGTCAGATAAAACTATGTTAGTTTTATTTGATCCGTCAAAACCATTGTGTCTTACAGTCGACTCCAGTGCATACGGTGTCGGATGTGTCTTAAGTCATGTCGTAAAGAATCAAGAATTTCCTATAGCTTTTGAGTCTGCAACGTTAAATTCAGCTCAAAGAAATTATAGCCAATTGCACAAGGAAGCCCTTGCTGTTATTTTTGGAATCAAGAAATTTCATAAATATTTAATTGGTCGTCATTTTACTATATACAATACTGATCATGCTCCATTGTTGTCTTTATTTGCCGAAGATAAAAAAGTCCCCGTTTTAGCTGCATCACGTCTTATAAGATGGTCTATAATATTGTCCGCGTACAATTATAAATTAGTTTTTAAAAATGGACTGAAAATTCCTCAAGCTGATGTGATGTCACGTTTGCCAAGTGAACAACAATTTAATGTAGAGGAATGTAATTTTGTATGCATGTCAACACCCTTAATTCCATTTTCAGAAGTTGAAAGTCATTCTGAAAAAGATGAAATGTTATCTAAAGTCATTAAGTATGTTTCAATCGGTTGGATTGAAAACTTGTCAAGTCCAGAAATTAAAAAATATTTCAAGTTCAGAAATTTACTGTCGGTCAAGGGAAAATGTCTTTTATTTGGTGACAGAATTGTAATACCAGAATCTCTTAAGTCTAAAGTCTTAAATTTAATACATTATGGTCATCCTGGTATAGTCAGATCAAAAATTCTTGCTCGTTCTTATGTTTGGTGGTTAGGTATGAATCAAGATATTGAAGATATTATTTCTAGATGTGAAATGTGTCAGTCGGTACAAAAAGCTAACAAAAATGTGCGTCATAATTGGCCTATTGCTGAAAGTCCATGGGAAAGAGTCCATTTGGATTTTTTTGACTTAAAAGGTTCCAAATACTTGTTAGTTTGTGATTCATATTCAAAGTGGATAGAATGTTTTTATATGAAAAATACTAAATATTCGGATTTGTTATCAAAATTAAGTGAAGTTTTTTCCAGATTTGCGTTTCCGAAAACTATTGTTTGTGATAACGGTCCTCCATTTTCATGTAAAGAATTTTCTATTTTTTGTAAAGAAAAATCTATTAAATTATTATTTTCTCCACCATATAATCCCGAGTCAAATGGATTAGCAGAACGATCTGTTCAAACATTCAAAAAGATTTTAATTAAATTTATGTTTTCAAAAAATTCTAAATTTTTGTCACCAGCTCAACGTCTAATAGATTGTTTGTATACTTATCGTTCCACCCCTACTTCTGTCACGGGTTTGTCTCCTATGGCTAAAATATTTTCGTATGAGCCACGTACACCTCTTCATGTTTTGACAGAAGAAAATAATGTAAATAAAAGTAAGCAATCAAGTAAAAATGCATTGACAGAGTATGAGGAAAATGATAATGTATTGGTATACTTAAGACATTTGAAAGGTCCTATGAAATGGGTTCAGGGAACTATTAAGTTAAAATTAAGCTCATGGGTGTATTTAATTCTTTTAATCGGAGGAGAGGTAAAAAAGGTCCATGTTAACCAAATAAAAAAAATTTGCATAAAGTTAAAATCAAATTATGAAAATCCCGATAAATGGTATGACTTGGGAAGTCAAGAAAATAAAAATGATAGTGAGCCTTTACCCAGCACTAGTGGGAAAACTGATGTAGTAACTAGGGCTGGCAGATTGGTGAAACCTCCTGTCAGATTTAGTCATAGTGATTATGTTTAAGTTTTATTTGGTATTGTAAATTGTTTGAAAATAAAAAAAAATAAAGGAGGAAAGGATGTAATGTATGGCCATGTTGGCAGTCCTGATGCGTCACGTGGGAGATTATAACGAGTGTGCGTAGTGTCAATAAACGTCACAGGTCTGAGTCAACAGTCTTTTAATTTTAATAATCCCCGATATAATAGTAAGCATGATAGTGGATATTTGTTTATCAAAACGTTGATGTAAAATATTGCATTTTATTTATAATTTTGAAAAATTTAGGCGTCGAGTATTTCATCAATGATTTTCTCGAAATATCCTAAAAAAATTTCGTATACATTATAATTTTACTGTTAAAAATTCATTAATTAGTAATGTAATAACAATGTTGTCCCTTTAAAACTATATATATATATATATATAGATATATATATATATATATATATATATATATATATAAATGAAACCATAAAAAAATGAGATTCGCAAAAAATGTGGCTTACAGAGTTTTACAAAAAAAACACAGTTATCTTGAGAGTAACTACCAATGAAATCAAAACATCAATTCTTTAGCTATTCAGCTATTTATTTCATGTACTGTAGAATAAAAAAAATAACAATCGTGATTTAAGGCGCGCGCGGTGATTTTTGGTACGGTGGCTGCCGTAGGCTGTAGATTTTAAAAATTTGCATAGTGATCGGTAAATTTTAATTTCCACAATGAAAATTTATTTAAATTTTTTTTTCACATACTATGCCGACTTGTTTAATTGCTATCGCAACACCATCAGGGCAATATTCAAATTTAAAAAAATAAAATTATATGTACACTTTAAATAACTAAACAAATACGTACACATTATAAATAACTAACAATTCGACATGTGCTTAAAAGGTTTGTTAAAAAAGCGATATTTTATTATTATTTTTAAATTCATAGAAAATTTATTTATTCTTTTTATACACTTATGGGCTTTTGCATTGGGTACATTGTAATGTTTACATTTTTTTTACAAAAGGGTTATAAAGAATATTTGAAACAAATAATTTCTAATAATACAAATGGACAAAATTAAAAAATTTACGTATATAAAAATTTAAATAATATCTTAACAGTAAAAATCGTTTGTTTTAAACATCGAATTTGTAAAGATAAAAATGTCGATATTTATTTTTAATTTTTTAAAAAGAAAGACAAACATTCCCAGGTTACGAATAACCCAACAATGTTTGAAAATCTCCTACTACCACCACAGAAAGCCGAAAATGTTGCTTGTGTTGTGATGGAGGACTTAGCCAGCCGAGGAATCGAACACGCGACGCTCGGGTGATTATTGGTATGTTCATTTATTTGGTACATATTATTGGTATGTTCATTTGCTAAACTATGGAGGTGAGGAATAAACGAGTTTGCAAAATAATTTATTTATGTCATTTATTTATTTATTTATTTATTTATTGTTTATTTGCAAAAACAGTATGAACCAGAACATTGCAATATCGATAATTAACATTTACAAAAAAGTGAATAACAAATAGGTACATTTACAAGTGGGACAAAGAAAAAAGTTTCAAATTTAGATTTACAATTTTAAGTATTGAATAATAATATTTCACGTTTAAATACGTTGTAGGACATGTGGAAAATATCCACATTTCCTGCGAGGCAGTTAATTAACCTAGTGATTCTTCCCAAGGGCATCACCATTGGTAAGTTAGTTATGTAGGTACTCTTAGATTGACTAGACTCAGAAGTTCGCAACAGTCAAGCTCCGAATTTACAATTAATTAAAATAAGAATACGTCGCTTATCCTACGCCGATCCTCAAGTGAATGTATTTTTAAGGCATAACAAGTGCAGCAAATGAATTGTCGTCCACTGTCAATTTTATATTTAAAAAGCTCTCGTTTAACTGTTCCTCTACAGTTCAACAATCGGAAATTAAAACCGATACAATATTGGATTCAGTCTGCCAATGTTAACTGAAAGGTGGACTTGATTAAAACGGATCAATCGCGATTGTAATTCCGTTGACTGTTTGATTACATCTAAACAAACAATTTAACCATATTTAATCAACGGTCTCTGCTTACAAATTAGAAGAAAGCTTACAAATAAGAAAAATTGAGATAAAATAAAAACTGGCATCAAAAAGCGCTGTGAAGTAAAAAAATTAATCGAAAGTTTTTCTCGCACATATTACTTGCTTACTGTGGTGATCTCAACTGTACCAATCTGTGGTAGACTAGTTCTTCTTTGTTATACCTTTGTGTGATACCTTTATTGATTTAGTGAATGATCTTTTAAAGTATAATGCTGGGTAGACTTCGATTTGTTTATTTCGATTGAATTAATCTTGTCTTCATTGACAATGTTAACTGAAGAACAAACGTCTACTTGTCTTTCAAATGACAAAATCTAGGCAACACTGTCTATTTGGTTTTCCCACAGATATAACCACAAAACTTAACTCTCGATTTGCTGACGTGACTCCAGCTGCTCTCTTGGTCACGCTCTTGCGCGGACCGTCTTCTGGTTCTGGTCTGCCCTTGCCTTCCTTCTTTGCCCTGGCTCCTTCTTAACGCATTTCTGTTAATGAGGCTTCTCGTGCCTCGATCGTCCTCCTGGATGACTTTGACCTTGCAGAATTCCGAACGTCACGCCTTTCCGTGGTGCTCTGTTTTCGTCCGGACTTCTTGACAGGCAATTTGTACATTTCCAATGTTAAACCAGCGCCTTGTATTTTTTTTAGTGGTGCCTAATACGGATTTTTTTTGTTTTTGTTTTACTCTTAACTATCCTCTTTCTTCTTAACGGCGCCTTACAGTTTTGTAATTTGGTGCTTTATTGTAACTTCTTATTTTCACTATTTTGGCAGTGACAGTTTTTTTTATGACTTGCGGATGTCTTATTCCTGTTTCGACTGCGCTCTTTTGTGGTGATCTCAACCGCACCAACTTGTGGTGGACTGGTACCTCTTTGCTATACCTTCGTGTGATACTTCTGGCAGTGATTTAGTGGATGATATTTCATACTGTAATGTTGAGTATAGAATGCAATAATTACTGTTTATTGTCACATTACTGGTACAAGTTACTTCAAGGAAGCTTACTGGTAAAAAAAACATAATACAAAAGGAGACATATAAATTTGTACGTGTCGGCTGAACCATCTCTTTCATCCATGAATGTCTCTTTCGTACATTTAGACATACTTCATCAAACTTACGAAGGACTCCTTAAAAGGGAGTGTCTCTAATGGCTCAAGGACCCCCGGATCAAGTGGTTCAGAGGCCTTCTCTCTATCGTGGACCCGCGTGTCTTCATTAGAAACATCTTAAAAATCGGAAGACACTAAATTTAGGCGTTAAATCATCATTCACAGTAAAGAATGATTAGATGGGTTAAATTAAACATTTCAGTTTCTTTTATTATGTTAGAAGTACATAAATGCAATAATTTGAATAGTGTTAATTAAACATAAAGACAATTTAATAGTATAAATCATTTTTACCTGCACATTTTTTTACTTTCTAGGTACCTATCTACTCGTTTTACGTAAGGAGTGAATTTCCCTGACCGCACGGAGAGTAATCGAAGCATTCGTTTTCCTGTTAAAAATGCGACTGCAGGTCTATAGCGAATGAATTGAAAATTGAAAGAGTTCCTAACAAAGTATCAGTAAAAAGTTTGTTTTATGAAGACGGCGGAACACGTGGCCATGATGTCTATTATGAAAAGAACACAAATAACTACTATTTTATCAGGAAGTTGGAATGCTGTCACGTTTTTTAACAGGATCATTGTTCTCTGTGCATGAATCAGTTCTCGCATTATGTTCGTTTATTTATTGAAGGAAAAATATTTTTTCCGTCTTCCGAACTTTATCAAACTGAGTTTCAAAACTCTTTCAAAGATTTACAAACGAAAGTGCTAAAGAATTGTGCGACTGGTACCAATATCACGTAAAGCCTCTCGACCTATAGGATAGAGAATAGACGGTTGTGTAATCCCAACACGTAGTTGCGTAAGAAAAACAAAACAAGAAACGGAACTACCCAGCGAATGCTTAAACGGAAATGAAAAATCATACCCCGCCTTCAGGAAACTTCCGGAACTCCGGGGTGAGATTTAAACTTGAGCCTTGACTAGTCTTTATTTATTTATTGAAAAGGAAAACATTTCTTAAAACAAGGTTTCATTCCGTTACTAAGAAATGCACAAATACATATTTTATTACTCTGGAATCGGTCACTTTATCATTTAAATGTTTTGCTTCGTTCATTATAATGTTATTTTAAATTAGTGATAAATTTGACCATCAATGTTAATAAACAAAAATCTAAATAAGCATCTGAAAAGCATATTAATTAAGTACTAACATTATTATAAAACCCTTCAAGCAATAATATGTTTAAATACGGAAGAGAATAACTTATACAATACTAAATGTTGTGTTGTTTTGTTTGAACCCTTTTGAAAGTCCCGCTTTCCGCCCCGATATGATGATGTTTGGTGTAATGGGGAGATGTGTTGCATGTTTGCGGACTACTGACGAAGAGAGCATAGTAGAACAATGGTTGTCTTGCAGCGCTGACGGCAACTTCGAGGTAACCCTCGCTACCAAAGCCACCATCTACCACCAGGGGCTGGTGGAGTGGAAGCCGCCAGCGATCTACAAGTCTTCGTGCGAGATAGACGTGGAGTATTTCCCTTTCGACGAACAGACTTGCGTGCTAAAGTTCGGTAGTTGGACCTACGATGGCTTTAAGGTAAGGCCGGGCGGGTCCGCTGGAGAATGCTTTCTATCCCTATAGCCACAGCTGTCATTCTTCATGCTGTACATACTAATACTGTATACTGTTACTGTTCTGTTTCTCAACTGTACATATTATCTATATAATAATATACTTTTAGTTTTTCTGTTATGTTACGGTTGAAGATAAGCGGCGCATTTTGCCTCTCAGTAATTTATATGCCACATACATTAATACCGTACTTTGTAAAATTTGCTTCGACACATTGTAGTGTATCTCTCCGTTCATATTAAATTTAATAGCTATCCTTTCACGTTTTTGATTGAAATCATAATCCGCTTATCTTCAGCCGTTTCAGATCGTTTGTGAGGGTTTGAAATTGATTGCACGGTAGATTGGAGAAATTTGGCCACTTCCATTTATTATTTTCCAGAAGCTTCTATCTGGGTTCCATTGGTACAAAGCAACATAGAACATTTACGAATATCACTCAGATACGAGCTACACTTATCTGTATATTTATATTTATATCGAATTTGCCAATTTGGATTAATTTGTAAGCTTGCTTTTATTTACTAATTAGTTTTATGCGAGTGGTTTTATGTTAATGTGTCCATTTTATTTCAGGTGAGCTTCCAACAACCCCAACAGAAACCACTCAATCTACTCCCGAACACTTTCACACAGTCAGAAATCAACACCACACACTACAATCTACCAAAGTTTATAATCTTTAGTCTTGTTTCTAATTTACTATTTATCTTCTCCATTAATATTCATTTGGCTCTTTGAATTGTATCAAATCACTCCTATTTCATGCAAATTTTTATCTTATGTTTCATCTTCTTAACCAATTATTTATTATTATTATAAATATTTTATGCATAAATGCATTCATTGCCATCATTTTCTGGGACTTGGAACCAAATTCAATTTCAAAGTTATTAAATTGTTCAGCACCGTGTTATCTTTCTCCGTCAATCGTAGATTCCTATCGGAACCTATATCAGAGTAAACTCAAAGTTCAGGCGGAGAAATTTGCTCCGCCAGCGCAAGAAAGTTAGGAAACGAAAGGCCAACTATTCCGCCTTGGAATGCTGACAAACTTATTCGGAGGCAGTACAACACTGTAATAATGCAGCACTGCAACACTGCAGCAGTAGAACAGTAAACACTGCTGGACTGACCTCAAGATATTTTAAGATGCATTTTTAATGATTTCTAAAGAAACTATTTCCGAGAAACTGGGTCTGAACTCGGTATTATTTTTCAGAATAGACCTTTCTAAAGAATTTCAACTGATTTTAGAAGAAGCTTTTTGTTAGACGTGTAATGTATTTATTGAAACCTTTACAAATAAGCATACGGAGTAAAATGTATGAGTTACAAACAAAAAATATAAACATTAAATGCAATTACTGATCACTCAGGACAGCGGCATTTACACACACTCTTAAAAAGTCAAGAAAAGTGATTAATAAAACAAGGTTAAATATGTTACGTTAGGTTAGGTTCATACGCCATTTTTACACCACTTTTAATGATTTTATATCATTTTTCAAAAATGTTATTAAGTGAATTACCACTATCCTGAGTTGCCATGGAACCATTATTGATATATGGGATCCTGGTAATTTTAAAATTATTTTAAGAATTTTTTTTTGTCACGGATGCACAACGACACGTATCTACTCCCGAAACAGAATTCACTTTTTTAGCAATAAACTGTAATATTTAAAAATATGTGTCTTAATTAACTAACAAACTATCACCCCTTTTCGAGTCCTTATATGAAAAGCCAAATATTTTATAACATATTTTACAGTATAATATGCAAGCATGTTATAACCTAATTTGAAAACTATGTTGCTAGTAAGGTTAAGTGGAAAGGCAGAACGGCAATTTTCATACAAAATTTAAATTTGGATTTGAGACTAAAATACTTAAAAAAACTGAATAATTACTTTTTAATTAAAAAATATAGTAATTATCTAGTACATGCGTACTATTTTATTTATTTATGTTTTAAATTATATAATACAAGCCATTAAAAAATTCAATTTTTTCATAATTTTAGAGGCACCTATGGAAATTATTTATGAGTTATAGATAATTATTAAAAAAAAATGATATATTAACTATAATAATTTGCTAAAATAAAAATAAAAGTTTTATTTTGTGAATACTTCAATTTACATTGGAACACAAATTTGTCGTCTATAAATGAAAATTTATACCTAAATAATGCTTATTTTTACAATATTTTATTTTTTATATTTTTTTCATAATATTATCACTATAGATAAAGCAACTTAATTATTTTACTTAAATACATAAATATGATTGAACAAATTCAAAAAAAAATCCAAAGGTATGTTTTCATGCGATCATACGGAATATATCCGAAATTCATGCATCACGTAGTGTCGGACTCATGGTACTTGAATTAAAGTTACTAAAAAACCTTATCGATTGTCCATATATCCTGTCATGCTGTGGTTTATTCGTTCCTGATAAATACAGTCGAAATCGTAGCCACGACCTATTCTGCATACCGCAAGATCGGACAGATGTCATTGCCCAACATAGCATGACAATAGGTATGACCTTGCTAAATGCCCTACCAGCGGATATAGGTGTGTTTAATATCACTACACACGTTTTAAAAAAATTATGTACGTGTATTGTTAGTTATAATAAAATGGTACCATAATTGGACTTACCTGTCTGTCGTACAAAAAAAATTTTTTTTTTGTTATTTACATTAAATTCACAAAAACATTCCAAAGTTGCCCCTAAAGTCACGCAAAATTGAATTCTTCAATTGCCTCTATATTATAATTTAAAAGACAAATAAATAAAGTAACACTTATTCGATTTTAAAAAATTGTGAAGTTTCCTTGGGTATTTTGGTCACAAATCGAAATTGAAGTTTTTAATGAAAAAGGCCACCCAGCCGTTAGTCGTTCCTGCGTCAGCGCGTGAAGACTCATTATTCCATAGTGAGTAAAGTTATCGCACTTTAGCAAGTAGCACCAACAACGAATACTTAACCTACTAGGTGCTACCTAGCTCTGAGTAGCTCTAAGTAGCTAATAGCTCGTAGCTCTATATTGCTTTCCGATCTCAAAGCAACTGAGCGCTAAAATCTCTCTCTTACCGGTTTCAAGTTTACAACGTAGGTTTTAAGTACTAGAAGAAACTCTTGACTAAATGATTGTACATAAAACAATGTTTTAGATCATTACAAAACACAACACAAGGACATTCTATCTGAATAATGTATTTGTTAAGATTGATATTAGTTTATGGAAGCAGAATAATATATGATCCTAAAATGATCCTGAATTTAGTTTTTTGGCAGTAACAATGTGGATTTCATAAAACTGTATGAAATGAATTTTCTACCATTCACTTCATATAATACTTCTGTTACTGTATGAAGTGCATTTTCTGCCATTCACTTAATATAGTATTATGAAATCCACATCGTTTTTTAACGGTAACAATGTGGATTTCATGATACTGTATTAAGTGAATGGCAGAAAATGCACTTCATACAGTAACAGAAGTACTATATGAAGTGAATGGTAGAAAATTCATTTCATACAGTTTTATGAAATCCACATTTTTTTTTGACAGTTACAATGTGGATTTCATGATACTATATGAAGTGAATGTTAAAAAAATATTTGTGGTAAAATGATGTAAGTGATGAACAAAGAAAGAGATTTAAGGGCAATGTATGAAGTGAATGGTTGAAGAGGTTGAGGGCAAACGAGGAAGACATCGCGAGAAACAAATACTTTTTACGATACAATAATATTCTTTCCACCTTAAAAATGCACCCAGATCAGCTACTTAAGAATTAAAACCTCGAAATTTTACCCTAAACCATTTATAAGTCCTCGAGCACAGAGGCGGATTTGCAGTCTTGGCCGCCCTAGGCCCCAGACCATGTAGCCGCCCCTTTCTCAGTACCCATCATAGGTGTGGCGAGGGCGGCTGCGGGGCGTGGGGGCGCGCTGTGTGCTGTGTGTGAACACGCTCTTGCATATCGCTATTTCGTACGTAGAATATTTAGGTACTTAGGAAGAAATTTCTTGTTTTCATCTCTGTCTTTTTTGTCACGATTGGCCGCCCCTAATATCTGGCCGCCCTAGGCCCGGGCCTACATAGGCCTAAGGGCAAATCCGCCTCTGCTCGAGCAACTCGTTCGGAACTCTTCAGCTAGTATTTAATATAAATAAATAAATTTTGGTAAGTTTTTCGTGTTTTCGTGACTGAAATTTGTGAAAACATGACAACTTTTTAAAATAAAGGCAAAAAATGTATAAATTATCAAAATTTGTTCAATGTTTAGCGGGTACTTTCTAAGGTCACTCGTTGTTTTTCTCATTGAAAGTTTTCTCTCAGTTCAGACTCCTGTGGAAGCTTGACTGACGAGACTTAGTGAAGGTTTGAAACGAGCGAAGTTTAATAAGTTTTATTTTGGGGAAAGATACAGCCTTAAACAAAAGGAAAAAGAATTTAAAAAAAATATTTATTTCACCGTTTTAATTAATATTTGCCAAATATTACAACTTCAATGGTGATCTGGGAATATGTCCTATCCTATTTTTCTAATTTTTCAAACATCGATTTGAAGAAATAAATTGACTTAATTGACACCCGATGGTACAACATATTTCTACTACATACCAAACATATCGTTTGTTTCATAGTGAAAACATTTAGTAAGAATTTATATTTAAGTCGATTTAAGATAGGAAATAATCCCAGAACACCATCGATATTCTAGATTCGAACACGTGAATCAAAGCGTATGTATCTAGTATTCCTAAAAAAATGTTAACGATGCCCCATCCCATGTTTAGCAATGGATTCAAAACACGCTTTTCTTAAATCAGCTGAAATTCAACTCATTCTCTTTAAAAACTTCTAGATTGTGCATACTTTATTTAGCTTAAATAACCATAACTCTCGACTCATTATTCATATCTCGACACAAATTGAAGCATTGGGTGGAAAATGCGTTTTAATGATGTTATTAATAAGCTATAAATATAATATGTTCCCTGTTTTACCGCCGGACAAAAAACTCATTTCAATGTCTCTGGTGCGTATTTAAATATACTAGTATCATACGCTGTTCTTCCTTTCACCCGGTACACCGCAATACTGCTGTCGGACGATTGAGTTATAATTTTTTTATTCATATTTACTTGTGTATGTTGTACACTTCTTTATTTTTCATTATAATAAAATAATATTATTTGTTAACTTTTTTACTTGCACCACAATTGAATTTGTTCGACCAGTGGAAAAAGGGCGTAGTACGTTAAAATGAATTTTATGAATACACGGAGAAAAATGAGCATTGCTAGGTTACCTGATAAAGTTTTTAATAAATGCGATTGTATTATCACGATGTCACGGAAATGCATATTAGAAATTTACTAAATAATTATCAGGAAATTGCCAACAATCCCGTTTTTTATAGGAAAACAAAAAAAAAGAAGATTTTTAATAAATTAGCAACACAATAACACCCATTTTTCGCCGTGTACTTGGGATAAATTAATTTTTTCTTACTAATATGCATATATCGAATAAAAGATAATCCCTTGTTATGTAATCGCTTTTAATCATACAACATAATTCGGAAATTTAGGGATTTCGCCTGTTTTCCACACAATGCTTCAATAGTGACATTACTGATACATAGACACGTAACCACACCAAGCACGATCCAAAGACAAAGAAAAACCAGCAGCGCAATGCCACGACATGCGACACCTCCACCAAGATAGTTATGTGTGCCTTGTGTCCGTATGTTGCAGCGCGGATGGCAACTACGAGGTGACGTTGATGACGAAGGCGACAGTCTACCACAACGGCATGGTAGTGTGGCAGCCTCCAGCCGTCTATAAGTCCTCCTGCTCAATAGACGTCGAATTCTTTCCCTACGACATGCAAACCTGCGTGTTGAAACTAGGAAGTTGGACCTACGATGGCTTCAAGGTGACCGTGACGAGGAGAATGGCAACTATGCATTCTGTGCAACTGCTTGCTGGCTCGAATTAACCTCGATATTCAACTATATTCATTCATTATGTCTGACTGTTTGTTTATTATTATAATCAGTGTACTTTTTGATTGATGATCGATGTGTCCATTGGTATCATGATTGTTATCTCTGTTTTAAGACTAAAAATAATGTTGACCGAGAACGCGCATCGGAGCCATTCACCTTTTCAACTCGTCATGACGAAGTTCGATATTTTACCAAAACCATCAATGATTCTTACGTCATTTTATTCGTTTGAAAATAAAGGCAAGAGAAATTCAATATTTTTAAAAACAAACCACATTCATACACGAATTATGTCAACTGTGCTTTTTAAAAAGATTTCCCATAACTACGTTAAAAAGGTTTTTTATTTAAGCTTTTGTATGAAAGTAGATTATACTTTCAGTACCTATCTAAAATATTTTACAGATATATTTATTTCGTATTATTTTTAACAATACTTATTACCCTGAAACACCATTTTTTTTTCATTTACTAAATGGGTGCGATTTATTTAGAAAACTTTCCAAAAGTTTTTCAAGAAAAAGTATAATAATATGTTCGGTTCTTAAAATCTAAACCAGTAATATTTTTTAATCTGTTACGGATACCAATAAATAATTTACCGAAAGATTATTATGTGCATAAAATGTATCGGTTAATTTTAAATTAATATCTGTCATATCTACATGTTTGTATGTTGAGATTTATAAACAACAAAACATCTTTGCAAAAATTCTTTAGGTATAGAATCGGATATTATTTCTAACTAGCGCAGAAACATGAAAATTTACGGGATATTATCAATTTTACTCCGGTTCCATGCCAATCAAAAACAAGTATTGTAAATTTTCTTTCCAAATTAGAGTTTCATTAAAATTTTTGTTGAAAAATTAGAGACGAGCAGAAATTTTCGTTCCGCATGAAAATCAACCCAAAGTCATTTTAACAAAATGAATGCATTTTTCTTATACTATACGTAGATACTTTATCGCTTGTCTGAATTCTTGACGGAACCAGTTTTGAAGATAACACTTAAATTCAAAACAAACCGTGTTCATTGAAACAGAGTTAATTGAACCGAAACAAGTATATTTGATTACAATCAATCTACATGTACATATAAATGACGATCAACAAAATGTACATGTACTTATAAATGACGATCAACAAAATGTGCATGTGCTTAAAAATGACGATCAACAAAATGTACATGTGCTTATAAATGACAATCAACAAATCTACATGTACATAAATGAAGATCAACAAAATCTACATGTACTTATAAATTACTAAAATTTACGATCGTCGTTTAGGTAGAGAAACGGATATTATTTGTGATAAATATTTAGGTGTGTTAATGATAATATTTATTTATGTGGAACGTTATTTTAATATTCACTGGTTTTTACTCAACTGCGAGACTTCTCGGTGTTTCTTTCCAATGTTGTCTCCTTCTGAATTCCTCGCATTACTCTGTGTCGCTTTCTCTTGTTCGTATATTCGTTTCGCTTTCTTGAGTCAACATTGTTTTTGGGGTTCCTTTTACAATTTGCGTACTGATGACTTGTATCGGACCCATGACTGCGTGGTTGGAGCCTTGTGTTTGTTCTTAGACTCGTGTATATGGTTGGCGATCGTCTCCGTTGTGTAATTATTATTATAAAGATAGTTTATTATTAATATTAGTGCGGCTTCCGGACTGGGAAAGGTATAAAATGGCGCCGTGTCACATTACATTGCACTTTTGAGAACATTTTTTTTTCCTTAATTTTATTTATGTTCGGCATTTATTGTAGTCAGTAATTGACCATTTTTACATTTGCAGTTTTATGTTGTGATATCTTTAATTTGCACTTTATTTACACATTCTAAACTCAATGATTCTACTCTTCACATCAGCTTATCAACATTACTGCAATGTCAATTTGGGTTATTATTTTGCCTGCTTATTTTACACACTAAGACGAATAAAACAAATTTATTAAAATTTGCACATGCAGAATTATATCAGCACACACTTATATTTTTATTTAATATTTTTGGATCGTGATTCTTAAACTCTCAATAGTTATTCGAAATAACTACAGTCAAATTCATGATATCAAAAATGATTTGAAACAATCTAAACATCTGTTGTTTTCAAGAATATACTTTTAAAATGTATTTGAAGAAATATTAAATTATTATCGCTAAACCGGTCTTTTTCGTTGAGCGCGTCTACGCCTAAGTGACAATTTGAAATTTGATTTTCGTTAATAAATTTTACCAAGAAAATTAGTAACCTCCTTCGAATTATTATCTCTTTCGTTTAACATCTGATAAAATTAATTTATTAATTATTCGTTGTTGATTTAACAGAGAAAATACTCCCACATTGCATGCATATTTCAAATGCACAGGTACTAATCAAATAACAGCTTTGATACAATTAAAGTAGTTTTTTATAGAGATTTTGTCTGAGTTCCATGTCAGATTTTTTGTTTCTAATTTTCATATAATATGTTGAATCACTACACGAATAAAAGCAATGAATTTAAATAGTTTAATAATACATGAAATACTTAAACAACAATTAAAAACAATACGACTATTTAATTAATTAGTTTTTAAGACGGGGTTATGAAAATAATATTTATTCTATTAGTAATTAATAACTTGAAAATGAACTTTGAAATTTGATGATTTGTTATAATTTTGTGAAACAACCCGCCTTTAATCTATTAAGGTTCTAACTTTTATATTGTACACATCTGATAAACAGCAATCATTAATAGATGGTAAATGATTGTTTATCAATTCTGTAAAATTTAAATAATGTTTATTAGTAAGGGGTAAGAGCACAATTTTCGTGACTAAGTCTTTTATATTCAAGAGTATTATAGTTAAATTTATAACAAAAAACCAACGGTTTATTTATACACAAGTTTTCCTGTGAAATTATTAGTACGCTTGCCAGCTGTTTCGCGTTCTGAAGGCATTATCAAACAGCTGAATAATTAACTGATTTTTGTTATAGTTATGGTTAAAAGTAACGTACGTTATAATCTACGCTTTCTTAGATGGCGTTAATTTAATTATTTTATGAAAATACACTTAATGCTTTAAAATATTAAGACAAATTGTTTGTTTGGTTCCGTACATAGGTAATATGAATTTGATTAAATAGTTTCGTTCGTGTACAAATTAAATTCTTTCAATAAAGGCATACGAATACAATATTGGATTGAATCACCGTTACAATATTGTATTTATATGCCTCTCTTGAAAGAATTAAGTTTGAATACGGACATAACTATTAATTCATATTCATAGTGCGTATATACGAGCGCAAATGATTCGTCTCAATGATTTAAAGAATAACTTGAAAAAAGTAGATTATAACGTAATGTATAAGCAGCATAAGAGAACGCGTTAGCCATTAAAATAATCCCTCTATCCAAATAACACGACGTGATGTCATCCTATGATACTTTGATTAAAATAATTTATATAAGTATTCAGGTATGCAATGAGAACATATTTTGTATATACACTACCAACGCACAGATTTTATACCTTTTCCAATAGGACATTATAAAACTTAACTACACAGACAACAGCGTATAGAGCTTATATTGTAAACTGTACTCAAATAGTGTATTGATGTCGAAATTAATGTTTGTCTAGATACTAGATCATTAGAAACGTTAATTGACCGTCTGTGCTTGTTTAAAAACCACTAAATCTTATCAATAACTAAAAATGTTATTGATCATAGCACCACTGTACATATAAAATTCATTTTTACACATTTATATAAAAATAATTCTATAAGTTATCAAAAACACACACTTTTATACCAATCATTTGAATAAATACTCTACCTAATGTACCTTACATGCTACATATATCGTTGTTTTAATTTCAGTTTTGCACGATCACTGTTTATAAATGTTATTTAGGAAAATATATGCATTTTCTATCCTTCTTGTTTCATTATTTTCTGCTGATATATTTAATTACACAATAATGCACGAATGCTATTAAATTTTTCAGTTATGATAAAATATATATGTTGTTATGGAATGAACAAATTATATTATGTGATTTTTTTATTAAGCATGGGCAATGTGCATTTCTTTTTATTAGTTACCACAAGCTTACAGCACGTGTGTCTTATGTTAATATACAGTTTATGTTTATTCATATTTTATTTTATAATACGTAAAATGGAAAAAACCAAGTGTGCAGAATTTTCGCATGTGGATCTCAAAATACATTTTTAATTTTGCATGATATTTGTTTATATATATTTTTTTAGTACTTTTCGATGTTGTGTGTCTACTAAAATGCTTTAAATTATTATTAAATTTTTTTTCTGTTCTAAATAAATCTATTTTTTATCATTAGAAATGTTTTTGTAATATATATTTTATGTCGTTTTCTTATTTGGAATGATTGTTTTCACTTACTGTATAACAAATTAATAATAAATCTAATAAATTAATAATAATAATATACTTTATTTATGAAGATGTCATTGCTTAACATGTATATTTAATACTTAAATGCAGACGAAACACAGCAAGACCATTTGTAAAACAGTTATCAACCAAAATACTGTTTCATTTGGCAAACAAAAACACACCAAAGTTCAAAAGACGTTGAAAATGATAGACCATTGTTGATCGTAAATATATTTTGCAGCTTAACACCAAGATGTTCTTTTATGAAATAATTTTTTTTTGAAAGATTCAACAGAGAGCAGAAAAATCCTGTAATACTTCTCAAAAGATTTTTTTTTAAATGATCGGAAATTTATTTTTCGTAATAGAGGTACCATGGTAGGTATATAAAATACTTTCAGATTTGAAGCGCGTGACTTATTCTCGTGGAATCCAAATGGCAAAAAATAATCGACCCATTGGGAAAAACGTGACTAGGGACCTTTCACGTGATAAAGGCATGTAGGAAAAACATCCATTCCCCTTCACCCCTACTTGGCGGGCATTGCCACAAATGATAATAAATCATTCCCGTCAGCTTCTTCCCGGTCCTCTCCCCCCACCTCACGTTCTGCGAAACCTTCATTAGAAGGCAGTGCTGGTAAAATGTTTACCACAAACGACATATAAGAAAAATATGAATATCATATTCCCTGCGGAGTGCCCGAAGTCGATCAGATCGGTTTTCGTCAGATTGGTTTTTCAATCATTCATCTTAATTAATAAAGCTCTGCTTGCTACTTGCAAAAAAATCTATGGTTAGAGTTACAAAATCCAAACAAACCTAGCGGATTCGTTTTTAAAAAGTAAACTAATTTTAATTATTTTGTATCATACTTTTACTTCATTGGTGTAGGAAAAATAGGAATTCATAAAAGTCGCATTTTTAAACGGAAATTATTATTTTAATAGCAGATAGCACTTTCGTCACACTTTCTCCATCCCTCATATACACAAATGCCATTTCTGTGGTGTTTTGGAATCAAATAACGAAGATTCCACAAAAATGAATACCCACAAATTAATGTATGTATATTTTTTACATTAACCCCACATAGGATGCCCTGAGTAAAGTAATTTTCCTCATGGCCTATCTCAACTTTTGGGATGCTGTGTGGGGGGTCTTTTTTGAGGAAACGAAGGAGAATAAGTTCTGGGAAGGTAAAAGGTTTGAGGGTTGGATAGGAATCTAAGGATCAGTGTGTCAAGGAGTAACGGACATACGAATATATCCCTCAGTTGACCAGAGAGACCAGTTGAAGAAGTCAAAGGGTCTCCTCAAACCAGTCTCTCCCGATCTGGCATGCCACGGAGCTGTTGGGCAAGGGGCATCATGAACACTCCTCACCTGATGAACCCGGGCACCCCTGGTAAATCACAAAACGTAGCGAACCATTTGGGGTGACCTATTTTGTTATCGTTCCACAGAAAGCAATTCATTGAAGCACAGTAATTCCTTATTATACTAACATCAACTTCTTCACATGTTTCAATTGTTAACACATATGTAATCCAACACGAAAACAAATTCCAAGTTTTCATCGAATCCTTTAAAATCATAACGTTGTTTTTTTGTTTGTATAAATAATATATTTATTTAAATTGTTAAATCATAAACACGCTAGTCTAAGAGCAACCAAGATAAATAGTATGATAAAGAAATATTAACATAAATAAAATGTGTCCTTAAAAAGTTTGGAAAATTAAAATAGTTATTCAGTACGTCATTTGTATGTGTTACATGAATCAAAATATAACGATTGTTTTCCTTGTCATCTTTTCTCGTCTTACTCACTCTAGGCCCTTTCAGCGAGTTGGTATGTTTGACGAATTCTTGCTGCGAGGAGTTGTCAATAGTGTTTCAAAGAGGAATTGTTTGTTTGCAGTAGAATTAGAACGAGCTGGCAAAGGGAAGAACTGGGTCACGAACCAAAGCCTCGTTAATAAAGGCTAACAACTACCCCCTGGATGCTGTCTTTAATTTCCTACGAACAATCTTGAGATAAAATTTCATTAAAAAATAAATAACTTTTAATATTTTTTGATATTGCCTCTTTTAATAGCATTTTTGTGTTTTCAGATTTTGTATGATGTTTATTATAAGATATGTTTTATTTTCAGATATTTGTATAATTTTTATTGATTGGAATATATGTCTTGATACAGCGTTTATTAGATGTGTATTCTAGTTGCATTCGAAGATATGAGAAAGCTTTGTCTTAAAAATATATGTGCATTTCGATGTTAGCTCAATGTTTTACTAAAGTTGTGATTTTCTGTATTAAACTTTATTTATTTGACTTTTATATCTCATAATCATATCAAACCATCACCGTAAGTACACAAAACCATATTTTACAATAATTAACTGTATTGTAGGTCTGAATTGAAAGGAACTTTTATACATTTTATTATTTGCATTTAGTACAAAATATGTTATTTGCACGGTTGTTTTTAGTTTGCTCCCAATGCACAGAAAAATGTTTTTAAAAGATTTACTGCCAAGTTACTCTTCCCTATTCCCTTTATGTTTGGCGATTATTTTGAATGGTAATTAATTAATCAGTAGATAAGTAGAAATAAAATGACTAATCCATAGATATTAAAAAATTAAAAGAATGTTTTTTATTCGATTGTTAGAAATTTCTTTAGAAACCTTTAGTTGAAAGTTTTTAATTACACTAAGGCATTTCATAAAAGTCAGTAGAAACGCATGAAATTCTTTCTCGATATTCTAAACATTTAAAAAATTCATCAAGAGAACTTTGCAAATGAGCCACAATCCCGCCCTCTTATCTCTTATAACACCCAAGCACCTAATTTCTTAGGAAACTAGTTTTCTTTTCATGAAATAACCCTTTGCTTTGAATCAAAAACATATGGATGTACATATAATTGATTTTTGATAATCTCTCTAATTAATTTGAAATATTAATCTTGAATCTATTTGTCTTACGACATTTAACTTACGATATTTAACTTGCGATATTTAACTTACGATATTTGACTTACGATATTTGACTTACGATATTTGACTTACGACATTTAACTTACGATATTTGACTTACGATATTTGACTTACTATATTTGACTTACGATATTTGACTTACGATGTCTGACTTACGATATTTGACTTGCGATATCCTTCAGAAAGGTAATGTGCATGAAGTATGCTGTAGATACATTGGTTAAATACATCCTTTACAATAATGATTGAATTTCCATACACAGGTTGACCTGAGACATATGGACGAACAGGCCGGTAGCAATGTGGTAGCGGTGGGAGTAGATCTCTCGGAGTTTTATATGTCCGTCGAGTGGGACATCCTAGAAGTGCCTGCTGTAAGGTAAGATAATATATGGCTTTACTTTCATATTCAGTTCTATAATTTTTTTTGAATAACAAAAATACTTGATGGATGTTAACGAAAGTTACAATGATTAGATACGGTTGATAGCGGTTGAGGCCCGTAGTAAGCGTTTAAAGATGGTTAGAAAGAGAGATATGTAAATACGAATATTAGAGGGAGCGCGCAAATATTGAAAAACGATAATAATTAAGCGAAAATTGTGAAAATATTTAATAAAACACGACTCGTCTGAAATATACCAAAAATCTATCAACGAATTCTTTAGTTGCATTTATAGATACACTGTGAATTTTTTCATGCTTATAACATATTAAATGACAGAACAAAACGTGGTTTTAATAATTTTTGGAGCGTACCTCGCGATTTTTTTTCTATCGAGGGAATTTTCATATAATTTTCGGCATAATGTATAGATTTATAAATATATAAATGCATAGATTTTATCTTAAAAAATAACTTTTTAATTTGGAACCTAAAACTTAAAGATTTGACGAGAAACTTGTTATTAATCGGTATAAATTAGGTATGCAGGGGCTTAATCAAAACGTGGATTTTTTTTAATATAAAATTAATATTGAATGCCTATATAAATTCGATAAATCAAATGTCCCAAGGAACTTAAAATGGGTACACTTTTTTAATGTAAATACAGCATAAGAGTTTCAACTACGTCTGGAACTGAGTTTATGTGATCCCCAATTGTGGTATGGTGTGAAGCTGAAGGTAGCGGGAAAGGTAAGGAGATGGAAAGAAGAAGGTGTAGAAGTAGCTGGTTATTCAGATATGGTCACCAAACACGGCTAAAGCCATTTTAAGCAACGTTTCAATTATATATGGTGGTCTTACACCAGGGCTATACTGTGAGTATCTTCGCTTAAAAATTTTTTTGCGCAAGCCACGATTTGAACCCGCGACTACTGGATCGCTAGTCGAGAGCCTTACCCCTTGAACCTAAACCTGCACACTTATAACGTCAAAAGCGATGACAAGTTAATGATGACGTTCGTAAATACGAATCACCTCTTCGGGAATATTAAATAATACATTTTACCACCCTATTTTTGGGGTTGATTATAATTGAAGCTTGATTCCACAAAGCTAATAATTATTAGCAAGTGAATTCTGGCTGCTGAGAGAAGGGAATAAAATAAACAATTCTTACGTTTGAGCACAGAATGAATGGGTTTGCGCCTATTCTTATCACGTATATCCCACTAAGGCTTTCATTACCGCCTCACCGTGTTCTCCCACTGAGCATTACTCCATCACTTGTGAATAGAACCTCCTCCCACCCCCTCACCCTCACCCTCGCCATTACCTCAGACCTTCCAAGAACGAGAGCATTCTTAAATTCAAGTCAATGACTAATGATTATAGATCAAAAAGGTACATTGGGTGAATAAATAAATAAAATTGGTAAATACATTTTTATTTTTTAATGACAAGGTTTTATGCATAGCATAAAGGATAACGAATCATTATAAGCAATAATTAGTCGCCTGAAATATCAATACAAATTGAAAAAAAAAATAATAAGCAGTAATTGTTGATTGAGGTACTGGTACATATTGAATTGTTTGGCGAATTGGAAATAAGCCGACATAGCTCAGTGGTTTAGAGCACCTGACCGGACATCAGAAGGTACGGGTTCAATTCCTGTTGGCGGCATTTATTTTACTCCAGAGATATTTTAAATTTGTATTGATACTCGTATTTTAGGCGACTAATCATTGCTTATAATTATTTAGTGCATACCTACATTGTTATATTTTGCCTATGTAAGAAGTCAACTTGAGTACAATTCTCCTATCTGGAACCCACATTATAATATACATGTACAAGCTGTTGAAAGAATACAAAACAAATTCGTACGTTTTATAAATTTTAAAATGGGTATTCCAGCAATTATGTTAAACTTCAACACTCTGTTAAATTATATGAATATGCTCAAATTGTCAGACAGAAGAATTTTCACTGATTTGGTATTTTTGTTATTTGTTTTTGGAGTGTTATGCCATGTTGCCCAAAAAAAATACTTTTGGCCGTGAAAATCTTAAATCTGACTTGGTATTTCTATATAAAATTCTAAATGATTTAGTTTATAGTCCGGGATTGCTAGAATTCATAAGCTTCAGGATTCCACAAAGTAATACTTGAAGTCCGGATTTATTTCAGTGCAGAAATTCTGGGACTAACTACCATTTGTATTCTTCTTTGCCCAGAACACTAATGGTGGGAAACAATTATACCAAGTTAGTGGACATCTTCAATTTATCTTCAAACAAATATAAAATGTTTTTAATGAAGCAATTCAGTTATGGACAATAAATAATGTATATTTCTTAATATTCATTTGCAAAAGCCCCGAAAAAGGGTGTTAGTAAATAAATAAACAACTGTTGCAATTTCGATATGTCAACATGTTATGCCAAAACATGAAAAAAGCCATATTTTTTTAGATCATAAAGCATTTATCAAATGAATATTGAGTACCATAATTCTATTAGAAGTCTTGAAATAAACAATTTATTTTACAACAATCTGTGTTTCTGGGCAAAATATGCTCTTTTCTAACGACCAGATAAATAACGAGTAATGTTTGAGAAAGCTAGCATCTTTCGATTAACGCACAGAATTGAACTACCTGGAGTCTATTGTCCCCTAGCTTCCCAATTTGGGATAGGTTGGGAGCCTGAAGGGAGTGGGATAAAGAAAAAGAAGGGAAAGTTTTTAGAAGTTGGAAAAGATTAAGCGTGCCGCTCTTCCTACAGAGGTTGTCACATTTTCCGCTGGTTATGTTGTTAGTTTTATTTAATCCAATTTTAACTTCTGTAATTTCTTGATATGGAAAATCTTCTGAAGGACTTATTCAGTAACCTTCCATAAAAAAGCTTTTGTGCTCTAGTAGATTGAGAAACTCAGAAGATAGGTAATATTTTTTTATAGTTATTTCTGTGTTTTAGGTGCATCGCTCTATTTTGTAATAAATTGATTCCCAGTAAAGTAAACTTATCATACAACTTTATTACAAATTGAACTTAATCTCAGAAAACATATGAAAGGTAATAGCTTTTATTCGTAGTCTTCCTTGCTTTTCTTTCCAGAAACTCATCAAAGTTTATACAATGCTACAACGTAGCCCTGATGCTAAACATATAGCTTTTACCGTGATGGCAGCATTTATTTTTTAAGTGACTATCATTTTAACGAAATATTATGATGTGTCTATTTATGGTTATTGTTAATTAACAACAAATATTTGAATAAATTATTATAAGCAATAATTAGTCGCTTGAAATATCCATAAAAAATTGAATGTCTCTCCCGAGTAAAAACTAAATGCCGCCGACAGGAATTGAACCCGCACCTTCCGATTTAAGACCAGATTTTCTGGACCACTGAGCTACATCGGCTTATTTCCAACACGCCAAATAATTCACTATGTATTATTACTTCAATCGACAATTACTGCTTATCATATTTTTTCACCTGTAAACAACCAACTTTATTTTGTAGGTAAGGCTTTGTTAGTGATAAATTTCCCACCAGATGTTTTTGTTTGTGAAATATTTTGACTCGTCAATTATTATTATTTTTTAATTATAATCTAAGGATAACAAGTAATTTGTTATCTTTTGTGCTATGCATAAAAAACCTTGTCTTATAAACATTAGTTTATCATTAAAAAAATAACAAATACAGTGTTTAACAAAATAAACTTTGACTCCCTAAACACTTTACCCTTAAAACAACAAAGAACACCAAAAAATAAACGAGCACCCAAAAGCGAATAAATAAAAAAAGTAAATCCGCATCGCAAATAAATAAGTATTTAAAATTGATAAAGTGATGCTAGAACCTTAAAATGTAAACTGAAACCAAATTGAGTCAGTTTTCACCAAATTTACTACACCCAATTATTTAATAAAATTCTATACAAAATGTAGGCAAACTTAACTCTTTACTAAACCAAACACTTTTTAGAAGCAGTTATTTTATTACAATAATAAAAAGATCATATTTAGATTTAGAACATTTCAGAATAAGTTGAAGTTCAAATTATGGTGGAAATTTACTACTTGTGAGAAAACGGTATTATTTTCGGTGTCAGGTACTTTATTTGACTAACGTAAGCATAAATATATAGGTAAGGTTTTAGTATAAAACAGGGTGTTAAATTTTGGTGAACTTTTACCCATTTTGTGTCAGGTTATGACCGTGACAATTAACTTGTATAAGCCTCGTAGATCAGAAAACTTAACATTTTGAATTACATAATCTGCGATATACTTAGCGATTATAAATTATTCCAAAAGGGTCAAAAACTCTGAAAACTTTATTTAACTGAAATTTTCAAGGAAAAATTTTCAGGACCATCTATTATAACACAATGGCTCCCAGTTTTATGGCGCGAAAAATATATCCAAAGAAAGGCGAACAGGTTCGTTGCACTGAGCTTTAAGCTTGAAGTTTATTTCAGTCGGTGTTTCCTCCTTGTCTGCCCCGGGGCAACCAGCCCAGGTATGGGGCTGCTCTGCCCGCACTGCTCACTAACTTGGAATATGAAAATATAATCAAATGAAAAATTTTAAGAAGCTTCATGAAAAAAAACTTTACCATTTCTTGCTTTGATGAAACGTGTTTGACGTAGAGTTTATGCTTGTCTTTATTAGCATACCTAATTTTTGTTATTTTTTTACAACACGGGTTTATATTAGAATTTTAGAAGAGGTATAAGCATGCCATAAATCACAATAATATTACCCAATGTACTCTGAGAATACAAAAAGTGTGAATAATAACGAAAGATTTTGTAATATAATTTCTGATATTTGGTTGAAACAAACATTAACCACTCAGGTCTGTAGCATATTGACCGCTTTATTTCTTGAAGAAGTTGTCAGAAAGTCAGAGAATTTATATATATTTCCGCTTGGCAATAAAATCCAAATGAATGGAATATTTCCGAACGTTTCCGAACAGTAAAAGCTGTTTTTGAAAGGTGATAAAATACGCGATAGATTTTATTAATAGAAATAAACAATACTTAATTTTAATTACTAAAATTTTTAAATCATACATAAAAAGTTTTAAAATTTGCTCACTAAGTTAAGTTTTTTCGTCACCTAACTGCTTTGTCATTTCATATAAACATAATTCATAAAAAGAGAAAAATTATTTTTTTTTCTCAAATTACGTTTGGATCCTTTCGTTTCAGACATTTTAATTGTACCGTGGTGAACTTCTGAAATTATAAAGCGTTGTAATTTATCTTTCTCGCACCGTTTAGTTAGTATTTCTCACCATGACAGTAAGTGAGATACGACGATTTCTACGAGCTGTTTCTAAAAGCGAACAAATTTACTCTAGGGGTAATAGTCGTATTGTTATAAAACGATACCCACTTACAATCACTATTTATTTATTTATTTATTTATTTATTTATTTTTCATGTTCTCCGTAAAACGGTTATTCACCAATACATTATGGAGAAGATTACAAATTAGACAAAAAGTATAGCAAAACACATAAAAAGGTCAGTTTCACTACTTTGTGACATACGTCAAAAGATAATTGTTAAACTGCCTGTAGGTTACGTTAAAAATGTCGATGGTCAATGCAGACTCGTTGAGCAGTTCAGTCGCTCTGTTGACTGGGGCGTTCTGATAGGCAGAAGTCCTCGCTTTTGGAGCATAAAAAAGGGTATGGGACCTTCCACGAGTATACTTGTCTGGGACATATAAGTTAATCTCTTTCAAAATAGGTGGATTATGTATAGTTCCAGAGATTATCTTAAAAAAATGTTTTCCCAGAAATATTTTTCGGCGGGCTTCTAATGTATTAAGATCGAGCATTCCTGCTAAGAATAAGGATGGATACAGGAAAGGGTAGTACATATATTCCCTCATATATAGGTAACGCATGAATCTCTTTTGTACTTTTTCTATTTCGAGAATATGGTTTTGCTCAGAAGGGGCCCAAATAATGGAGCTATATTCCAAGATACTGCGAACAAGTGCTTCATACGTTCTTCGGATTGCGATTCCGTTGGTAAATGATCTTGAATTACGATGAACAAATCCAAGCATTTTGTTGGCACGGGAGACAATATCAGATATATGGGATTTGAAAGAGAGATTTGCTTCAAAAATTACGCCAAGGTCTCGAATCTCATTTTTACGTGTTAATTCATGTTTATTAATGTGGTAGGGGAACAGGAATGTATCTTTGGACCTTGTAAATGTAACGACACTGCATTTCTGAATACTGAAGGGTAAGTTGTTCAGTTCCGACCATTTGACAAGAGAATCAAGATCGTTCTGCAGAAGAATGGAATCGATGTAACTTTTGATTGCTTTGAAAAGTTTTATATCGTCAGCAAAAAGGAGATATTTTGAGTGTTTTATAGTGTTGCCAATGTCATTGATGAATAAGAGAAAGAGAAGGGGTCCTAGATTCGATCCCTGGGGAATCCCGGAGTTAGTTTTGTATTCGTGAGAGATATGGTGTCCGTAACTGACATACTGACGACGATTGCGTAAGTAGCTAGCCACAAAAGCGAGGAAATTCTGAGAGAATCCGATGTCACTTAATTTTTTTAATAAAATATCATGGTCGACTTTATCAAATGCTTTCTCGAAGTCTGTATAAATCACATCAACAGGTACAAAATTTTCAAATGAATTATTAATATAGGTAATGAGATTCATAAGATTCGTTGAAGGTGACAGTGTGGGACGAAATCCGTGCTGATTTTCGGTGAGTGCGTGTTTTGTTTGGTTATATATCTGTGAATAAATGATGGTTTCTAAAAGTTTTGCGGGTGCTGACAACACAGCTACAGGTCTGTAATTATCTATTTCTGACTTTTTTCCTTTTTTATGTATAGGCGTTACTTTCGTTAGTTTCCACATTTCCGGAAATATATTTTTGCGAAGTGATAGGTTAAAAATATGTTTTAGAGGTTGAACAAAATAACTTGCATATCTTTTGAGGATTATAGGTGGAATACAATCTGGGCCGACGGAGTATTTAGGTTTTAGCTTATGGAAAGCTGTAATAATATCGTCATCGTTAATTTCATGAATTTGTACAGGTAAAGAGTTAAATGACGATGAAGCTATAGAGGATATGTCAAGTTTGGGGATATTGTCGCTAAATACTGATTGAAAATAGTGTGCAAAACCTGCGGCGATCTCAGACGATCCATCATATTTATTGTCTTTGTAGTCCATGTGGTTAAGTTTGTCACAGCCGCGGCGTTTATCGTTAGTGTAAGACCAAAATCGAGTTGGGTCTGTTATTATACTGTTCTCGGCCTCACGTGTAAAGTCAGTGTAGGCCTGACCAATTAACCGTTTGATTGATTTTCGCAAAGTTTTAAAGTTAGCTAAGGCATGTTCGGATTTTGTTTTTTTCCAAAGATAGTGCATTTTAGTTTTTTCTCGTATGAGGTGAATGATTTCCCCACTAAACCATTTCGGATATTGTCTAACATCTTTGAGCATACGTGTAGATCTTTTCTTAAAACAAATGTTGAAAATATTATTGAGCTGTTCATAAAACATTTCGACAGCTAGATTTACGTCAAGGCAATCGTAATGATTCCAGTGATGTTGTTCTAAGGCATTCTTAAGTGTGTTATCTGAGCTTTCGTGGAAAATCCAACCCATGTTTATGTCTGGAGGCAATGTGTCTGTTTGTATATGTGATTGAGTTGTGTAATCGAATGTGAATGAAAGTGAAGGGTGATGAATATCCTCTCTGACTAATGGGGAGTTATGGCGGCAGATAACAGCATTTTTAGAATTTACATTACTTAATACTAGGTCTAACATGTGTGCATTTATGTTATAAACAGTGTTGAATTGTGTTAAATTATAAAAAGAACAAAAGTAATCGAAAACGTCAATTGGGTTTTTCCCTGAGGGAAAGTTAAAATCACCGAAAATAATAATATTTTTTGATTGTAACTTTACACTTTCACTTATAGTTTTGTCGTAAAATAATTGATACTGTTCAGATGTTGTATTTGGAGGAAAATATACAACACATATATAAATGATGACATTTCTATGCGATACTTTCACCCACAAGTCTTCACCTTGGGTTTCTATGCAGTCCATTCTTTCCTCGTGTGAGTGGCTGTCAGCTCGGAGGGCTAGGAGAGTCCCTCCTCCGCGACTGCCTCTATCCTTCCTGTAGACGTGGTATAGGTTTTCGAATAGCTCCGACGAAAAGGTGCTTGAAGTTAGCCAAGTTTCGGTAAGAGCAATCAGAAGTGGTTTCTGGCACATTACGTTTGTCATGAAGTCGATAATTTTATTATTCAGACTTCAAACGTTCTGGTATACTCCACTAATGTCTATCTTTTTCGGACGTCGTATCGACCGTCCTAGTTTGGGGTCGTGGTCTCCGAAATGACCATTCGTTGAAGGCCACGTTTTCAGGCCAGATCGTGGGGTCCAGGAAAAAGTGGAAGTAATTTTCCGGTATGCCTATTTTGAAGGCAGCATAACGTTCATGCCTCGTAACCAGTTTTTCGACAGTGTAAATTAAATCCGGCTTCTTCTTTTTTAAGAATGAAGATATATTTTCTTCTGTGGTATTCGGGTGAAACATGAATACATGTAGATGTAGGTTTTTGGGAATAGTGACCAAGCTGTCGTCGATAGACCCTGTCCCTTTACAGATTGGCCGAGATCGTCGTCTACCGTTGACGAGGGCATCGCTATACGATGTTATTGGCTGGGTTGGCAGCTTGGGCACAACAGGCTGTATTGTACTCTGTGGTTGTGGAGGAGAAGACGCCGCTGCAGCAGATGTGGAAGCGGAATGTAGATCTTCCTCCGGTTTTCCTTTTTTAGCAGTGGATCTTGTAGTCATTTTGCGGGTAGTGAGCGGCTGGACGCCGCTAACGGGAAGGTGAGTCTGGCCGGCTAGAGCGGCTAAGGTAATAGCAGGAGCGGGGGCGAGGCCGGGGGGCCCGGGCGGTGGAGGTATCCCAGACGGCTGCTTAGTGATATCGCCGTACGCTGAGCGCACACACACATTTAAGTCTGGCGCCGGCGCTAGTACCTGGGGAGTACCTGCAGTTACGTTGTACGAGTACTTGCATGAAGGGCACACAATTTTAGCACTACCGTCACTTAAAATTGAACGAATCGTGGTCAGTTCGCTACCGAAACCCTCGATTTTGCCACTCAAAACATCGACCGTTTTAATCAGGGACTGAATGATATCACCAAACTCTTCCATTTTGTAAATAGACTAGAACGAACGATTAAAATGAATACTATCGAGAGCCGATGACAGAAGACGTGCGTCGCGTGTTGCGTGCGTGCGCATACTCCTGCGTGCGTGCGCATACTATCATATAAGTCCAGTGGCTACAAAAAGTGATACATGAATTTTTGGTTAAAAACAAGATGTTGATCATTTCTTTTGATTAATCACATTGTTTACTTCAATATTTAAGATTATATAATGACTTTGTTTGTGAAACCCTACTGTATCTGTATCCTGGGCCAAACGTAATCAAAAACATCCATATTCCTACACTCTGTTTCCCTTGTGACACAATATTCCTAATCTATTAATATATATACAGTATTAACGGCTCCTCTTTGCTCTTAGTCTTAGTTAGCTTTTGACCACATACCTATTATTATTTGTACACCTGTTTTTAGTGTGTGTTAATAAAAAAAACCATACTTTCTGTATAATGTAATAAATCAAATAGAAATCGCACAGAAAACGATATTAAAGGTAATACTCAAAAAACATAAACTAACCGACACAGACCAAATATTTAAAAGCTGTGACCTACTTGATATACGCCAATTATATGTTAAAACACTACTAAACTACATTTTCGACCGAAAAAACAAACCCCAACAAACACAAAATATCACTAATAGACCGGTCAGACAAGCGTACAAAGAAAACATAAAAACTCCGACGGTAAACACTACCTTTGGACAAAGACACCATAAATACCACGCCATTAAAGCATTCAACAGTCTTCCACTTAAAACAAAAATTGAGGAAAGTAAGAATAAATTCAAACACAAAATAAAAAAATGGATTAAAGAACAAAAAGACAATATTACCAAAATTCTATGACATAAAATAATAAAACATATACACGCAACACAAAAAAAAAATATAAAACACGCAACACGCACAAACACATAAATCATTATAAATGCCGATTTACATTCTCTTTTAATATTTTTCTTTTAGTGTGATAATTATATTTTAATTTTTAATCTTTATTTTTAGTTTAAATTTATCTTTATTTTAATGTTGTTTTTCTTTTTTTTAAATGTATAATTTCTTATATTATAAAATGGGGGCCTCAGCACGGGTAAACAACCCAGTGAGGCCAACATTACTGAATTAAAATATGAAATATTGTAAAATAATGTATCAACAATAAAAATAAAATAAAATGTCATTTTGGTGACTAATTTATTTAACATTCCTACACCTGAATACAATGGACGGTATTCTGCAAACAGAATACGGGAAAACACGCGTGCAAAGAGGCAATTTTAATAAATTCTATTAAGGGTCAATCACAAACAATCAAAAGTTGCCCCCTTGATTGGCGTAAATATTAGTGGCCATCATAAAAAAACCCAGAAACCACCACCGGGATCATGAACCTGACAATCGGCATTTTTGATGGAATCTCGGACCAGCTTCCAAAGTCTCAGTGGCCCCTAGCATTATGTTAGAAAACCGAATAAATTAGCCGAACTGAAACGAGGAGGGTTAGCCGAACTAAGGGTTAAAGCAAAAATTACCAAATGCATATTATCGCACGTTTAAAATTAAACTTCACAAATTTATGATAATGTAATAATGAATTTCTTGTAGCACAAAATAATATTAAGGGAAATGGGGCTCTTTATTTATTTAAATTTTCCCATCGTGGTTCATTTGCCAAATCACCTTATCTTTTTCATGAAGATGCAAGCTAAACGTTCCTTGAATTCACTTATACCGCGGGAACGAGCAACAGACTAAATGCGAAGCACTTACGATGCTAAATTTAAAAATCGAGTTCCTAGATTTCAGGGATTTTTTTCCTGCGCCGCTTTTTGCTGCGCGAGTGGAGAAATCATAACGGGAATTACATCCATATTTCAGCCGAGGGATGGCACAATTCTCGTAATGCGAGCGTCGTAAAACTTGAATGGAATTTGAATGGAACACACCTCAGATCTGATGGAGGAATTTATCAGCAGATTGCTCCCGCAGAGTGGACAGTGTTATTCTGATAATGTGGTCTGCTCTGTGAACACGGAGGGCAAGTCATGTTATTAAAACTAGTCAATAGTTATTATCAAATCCAATTGACTGAAAATATATATAGATTCGTGCCATTTTATAAACACCAATAGAAATAAAAATTTCAATGTTCTAAAAATCGCCGATAGTTTTTGGAAAGGATAAAATTGTATAACAAAAAGAAAAGCGGTGTTTTTGTTACACATTGTATAAATACTATAAAAGTTTAGATTCAAGTTGGAACTAATAAAAAATATCTTTAAATGGGTTCCGAAAAAACTGTCAGCGTCGCATTTTAGCACACTCACACGTAAAATCCCCATCATGATAAGTCAGGTTATTTCAGACATATTATTTTTGAATTGACTGTTACTGCGTGAATTTTATACGAATTCTATGAAAGTGAAAGTGAAGCTTTTAAATAACATAAATGTTTTATCTATGTGTAGGTAAATATAAATCATAAAAGTTAACGATTATATTACGCTAACAATAATTTAAATATCAAATTTTTTGTTATTCTCTTGGAATTATTATAATCTATTTTTTATTGTATGAACGAGATAAAAAGTAACGTGACAGTTTTTTTGCAGATTTCCTAAATAAAAGGAGCGTGTTTTTCAAAAATTTTCTTTTCCTACAATTTTTTTTAATTTTTTCATGTTTGAAATTAATATATTCATATTTATCGATACTACAGTATAATTCAAATACAAAAATATAAAGATAAATTTATCTAGTTTCTTAAAATGGTATTTATTTTCACGACATCTTCAAAAAGAAGAAATACATAGCACATTTAAAATATCTTGGAAATATTCCCAAATTCAAGGGGAAATTTCAAGTTTATCCAACAGACAACTTAAACTTTCCGTTAACTATTTTATGTCAGTTTCTATATTTGTAATATTTTGAAATACACGGTAGTTTATCAATTCAATTGAATTTTCACAAAGTATTTTTCAAGAAGGCTGTCTGGAACAACTTTATTCTGTAATGCGGTACTATAATATTTATTATTTGATAGTTATGATCAGTTGCATTTGATTTTACTAAGGTATTTACCGAATTTTTATTAGTACTTACAGTATTTTCCAATTTTAATTTAATTTGAACATCTGCCAGACATCCAAAGGATGACTTTCGAGTCTAAGGTCAGGGATCTCAGAGCTCTGCTTCGGAACTCAAAGATACATACTAAATAATGGTTTCTTATTTTAATTCTAGACTGACTTGGCCCATCCTTGGAAATGAAATTGCAAAAGTAATGTTACTGGAGATAAAGATATTTTTGTTCATTACTTCGCATTTTTGTTGTCAGCTTATTCCTTTTAGCTTACTAAAAGCTTTTTACTTGTTACTTGAAAATATGATTATATATTTAACCGGTGAATATATTTTTTTCGTCTTTCAAGTACTGAAGACGTTTTGAAAATGAGCTTAAACAAACGTATTTACGAAACTATTGATTTTTTGTTTGACATAATGAAATATCTTAATTTGTCCATCGCCCCAGGATCCATTTATTGGATAACCAACACCTATGCCATAGGTCAGAACACGTGGTTCGCTACGTTTTGTGAATTAGCAGGGGTGCGTGGGTTCATCAGGTGAGGGGTGTTCAGGATGCGATGGGTTGATCTGGAGAGGCTGGTTTGGGGAAACCCTTTGACCTATCTAACTGGTCTCTCTTGATCCATCGCCTTGCGCCGCAGCGAGTGGGATAGATCATTCGTCTGTCACTCCTGGACACACTAATCCCTAGATTCCTACCCAACCCTCATACCTTTTTACTTCCCAGAACTTCCTCTCCTTCCTTTTCTAATAAGACCCTCGACACAGCATCCCCAAAGATGATATACGCCCTGAGGGAAATTATTTTACTTGGGCCTCCTGTGTGGGGTTCATATTAAAAATCATAAATACACAATGAGTGAAATGTACTAGAAAAACCAATTAGCAAGTGCAGTTTACAACAAAGATTATTTAATTTTTATATCTCAATCGCTGTCTGCAACACAATATTACATTCAAAATAAAATTTAAAAAAACAATCAACATCAACTATTGCATTGGTTATACATACTAATAAATAGGTAATAATAAAATCATTGATGTTTGATTGGTTTTCGCTGGTGATCCAACACAGGTGTCCAATTTATATTTATAACTAGCTCGGCGTTAACTTCCCGGCATTGCTCGGGATTTTTAATGGTTTGAAGTAATGTTTTAAGGTTGTTAATTCTAGTTTACCTGAAAGCTGGGTCTATTTTTAAGGTGGAAATAATATTATTCTAAAAAATCAAAATAGTTTACTATTCATAAGTTTTTGATCCGCTTGATCGTACCATGTCTTCCTCATTGATTCATTCCTCAGTGATTTTCATTTGACTATCTCATTTCAATGCAAAGAAAATGCATTAACTCTTCCTAAAACCTCGCCAACTCTTTCTGCCATTACTACTGTACAACACATTGTTACTATTAAAAAAAACTTCATTATATCGAATTTTGTTGCACTTCGTATTTCATTCTAGTGCACTGATAATGAATGCATTAAGTCTTTCTCAGGCGTCTCCGATTTCTCCTACCATTCAAACAACTCTTCAAACGCTTCTTCAAAACTTAGAATATTTCAATGAAATCGGTCCAGTAGTTTTTGAGTCTATAGGGGACAAACAAATAACCATTCATTTTTATGTAGATAAAGATAAGTTTTGTTTTGTGGCCAGTGACAATGCGTTGTATGGCTTTTGTGGCTATTAAAAAATTGATTCTAAGAGAACTTAGATCCAGTAACTGAGAGTATAATAAAATAATCTATCCTGCAGCTTGTGTTTTTCCACTAATAAATCAAATATTTTTGAGACCGCTTTAGCAGTTGGTTTTTTTACTATTTTTACTCTTTGAGCAAACAAGAACTAATATGTCAGAGTGTGTCATGATCGTATCTGCTTCGCTGCCACCTTGTCACATCGCGGAACTACTGAAAATATCAAGCAACCCTTCAACCATATGAAGTAATGGAGGGATGAGTAAGCGGCGGAGGGGTGTACGGCATTCTATAGGAGACGTTTTAAGAATAGGTACTTCATTATGTTATTCTCTGTTAATTTGTTTTTTTCATTTTATTTTATTTATTTAATATCTCGTGGAAGCTTTACTCTTTTCACAGTGAACCACCGTCACTAGTTGGTAACTTTGCGGGATTTGCAAGGAAAGGGCTCGTGGAAGGAATTTTGTAATGCGAGAATGATGATTAAAAAAAATAATGCCAATTGCTCGCTTTTCCACGTATACGTGAAACGATTCAAAATTGAGATGCCGATTTAACACGATTCCTAAGTTTTAGTCTGCAAATAATTTCATTTATTTAAATTACCTCAAACTAGGCAAATGTCCGTATTATGGTGGTAACACAATACAAATAAGAATAACACGATAACGATAATACAATGATAAGTTTAACCACAGGGTTTTCCAATAAGAGGTGTTATTTTGAATAGTAGATACTAGATACTTTTGAAGCTGTCATTTTTTGACATTTGACAAGTAGAAACTACGAAATTATTAAAATTCATTTGAGTGAATCAAATGCAAATCATCTTGAGTGATGAGGCCCATTTTTCACCTCGGTGGCTTCGTCAACTAGCAAAATTGTCTCATCTGGGGCTTGGAAAACCCAAGAGTTATTGTTGAAAATCCTCTCTATCCTCAACGTGTGACTGTTTGGTGCGGTTTATAGTCCGGCGGAGTCATTGGACCTTACTTTTTCGAAAATGAGGCTGGAACAACAGTTACGGTGAATGGATTGCGCTATCGAGATATGATAATGATTTTTTATGGCCGGAAATGGATGGTATTGATCTCTACAACGTTTACTTTCAACAAGACGGACACGAAACCATTGATCTTTTACGATTGAATATCAAAATAACACCTCTTATTGGAAAATCCATAAATACATATAATTAAACTTATAATAAAAAGAAAAATAATTATAATTCGACAACTTTGGCAGCTGTTCATCTATTGGTGGCTGAGGGATTTGGGTGCCTCTTTGTTGGTAGGCAAATCCGGAGACGTCATGTCGGATAACTGCAGACTATAAGAAATCTGCTTATACAGTCCTCAAGTTCAGTCCTGTCCAGTCCAGTCCTCTTTGTATACTTATATCTTTCACTTCTAAATAACAGGACTCTCTCGATGGGTTGAAATGATCGGTCAGTATCTTTATATGTCAATGTGTATCTTTCTTTAGTCAGACAGTGATTTTATTAAGTAGCCTCCATTCTGCCAGCCATACTGTATTTCGCTTTTTAAGTGGGTCTGTTTTTGGCTTATTTTATTACTGTTTGAATCCATTATATGCCTTAGAAGCTAGAAATAGCTTATTATAAATATCGTAAATAGGAATAGCATAAATATAATTTAAATTAGATATAAATAGACGGCATATATTATGTATTTCAAAGAACAGGATCTCCCGAACACATATTAAAGCTAAAAAGTTTTGCAAACTTTGGGAAATTAACTATGTATCTACATCTCGTACCGTAACATTAATTTTAACAATGATTCGTTAGCACGTCTCGAATTATTTGTATATTCTCGTATATTCAAAGTCACCTAAAGAGGTTCGTGGAATGCTAATTTTACTAACTTTGGCACTAGCTCAACTAAAGTACACACTTAGGACCAAAGTAAGATCACTGATGAATTTATATTTATCATGCTAGAATATTTATGTTAATTTTACCTTTGGCAGCTTTTCCAAAGCTCTAAAGAGTATGGTTGTTTTTATTTCTTAAACATTCAGTAAATTACATCGCCTAGTAACATCGCCTAATACCAAAGTAAATTAGGTTAAGAAATTTAGTAACTAAAAAATGATACCACATATTTCACACGAGGTATAAAAATAAAATATTTTTAGATTGTACATTACACGTAAAAAATTAGTTTTGCCGATTTATTAAGATCTGGTTAAAAACAGGATTGCAGGCCGTTTCCTGTTTCTACATTCAGTACCTTCCTAATATACAGGAATACCTGCATTTGCCCTGAAGTCAGTTGGAATACATTAAATATTATCAAAAATAACTGCTATACATAAATAAATAAAAATCGCGAGCCAGATGTAGAAGGATGCTTTCGTCTATATTATTAGTGATATGAGCTCCATTCGTTTTAGAAATCAAGCACGTTTCTATTAATGCGAAAAGCCTTTTGTAATAATCCAGCTAGAAGCGAAACGTATACCTATCTTCAAATTAATTAAATCAATGGCATTTTAAATATCAAAATAATCAGTTTTATTATGTGAACACCGCACAAGAGTCCCAACTGATCCCAACTATCTGGAGCCAGTGATATATGGCATTCCCAATTGGGGTATGTTGTGAGGCTGAAGGTAGAGGGGAGGGGAAGGAGATGAGAACGAGGAAAGTTGGGAAGTATCTGGCCATTCAGAAATAGTCACTAATACGGCTAAAGTCATTTCAAGCAACGTTTCATGCAAATCATTACTAAATGATGGTATTACACCGAGGCGATACTGGAAGTATCTTCCACTCTGAAACGGGCCGCTAATATTTTATATTATTTGATCGTGAAGTAAAATAAATTTCACATTTAAAAAGTTGGGTCTCCCATTTGATTTGTGACTCTTTTCTGGCTCCTCGAGTTTTCTAAAAAGTCTTTAATTACGCTAAAACGCACAAATAAAGAAGAAGAAAATTTAGGACAGTACACCTAAGCTAGCACACTTATTACTAATTTAGCTATAGTACACGTAAGCCAGCACACTTATTACTAATTTAGCTATAGTACACGTTAGCTAGCACACTTATTACTAATTTAGGTATAGTACACCTAAACCAGCACACTTATTACTAATTTAGGTATAGTACGCCTAAGCTAGCACACTTATTACTAATTTAGGTATAGTACACGTAATCTAGCACACTTATTACTAATTTAGAAATAGTACACGTAAGCCAGCACACTTATTACTAATTTAGCTATAGTACACGTAAGCCAGCACACTTATTACTAATTTAGCTATAGTACACGTAAGCCAGCACACTTATTACTAATTTAGCTATAGTACACGTAAGCAAGCACACTTATTACTAATTTAGCTATAGTACACGTTGGCTAGCACACTTATTACTAATTTAGGTATAGTACATCTAAGCCAGCACACTTATTACTAATTTAGGTATAGTACCCCTAAGCCAGCACACTAATTACTAATTTAGGTATAGTACATGAAAGCTAGCACACTTATTACTAATTTAGGTATAGTACGCCTAATCCAGTACACGTATTACCAATTTAGGTATAGCACTCATATTACTAATAAAATAATAAAAAAACTTTTTTCAATAGGGCACTTTTGTGAAAAATCAACCCAACGGTGTTTATTGTAAAGCTTCCCCCCATAAAATATGATGATAAAGGCTTTGCCGTTTTGTACAACTTCAATGTAAACCATATAATCCAAGGCATGTATTCCTCTGTGTGCTCTTGGGAGGATTTTACCTAAATATCTTAAATTTAGACTTATGTATCTATATAACGGAGCGTCAAGCGTAAAATTGGAGTGTTTTTGTCGTGTCACAAAGACGGGTGAATATTTTAAGTGCTTCTGCAACAATACGTGCTGGAACCAATGTTATTATTCCCTATTCATTGGCTGGAACTAAGTGCAATCTAATTTTTTTTGGAAAAAAATCACCACAAATTGATTTTAAAATTATTTTTATGTGAATACCACACAGGGATCCTAACTGCTCCCAACCAACTAGAGCCAGTGAGACTATGGCATATATATATACACATCTGTGGTATATTGTGACGCTGAAGGGTAGTGAGAAGAGGAAGGAGATAAGAAAGAGAAAGGTGGGTGAAGTACCTGGCTATTCAGGTCTGGTCACTAAACATGGCTGAAGCCATTTCAAGCAATGTTTCAATTCTGAATGGTATTCGTACACAAGGTTGATACTGAGATTATCTTCCACTCTTTAATGTGCCACAAGTATACTATATATTTTTTTAATTAATAAATTGTGATTTAACACAAATTAATGAATTAAAACATTTTTCGAAGTAATTAGTTAAGTAGGAAATTTTATTCTCCATATTCCGGTGTGGAATTCGAACCCGGGACCTTTGGCTTGCTAGTCGAGAGCCTTACCGCTACAATATACAGGCTACCACTTTGAATGCGTGATTTTATGCTTAAATAAATTATTAATACTTGCTCCAACAAATTTGCCGATAACCGTGCTGATTCAATATTAAAAACTTCTCAATGATAATTTAACTATTTATTTATTCGTCTTTCTATTATTTTAGAAATTTTTTAATCTTCAATTTGATAATCTTTTAAAATCGAAATTGTTCTCTGACTAGAAAGTGTGTTAAAAGATTATAATAAATCTATAAAAGTAAAAATATAAATGTTCGTTTATTAAAAAAAAAATCCAAAAGTTCGCCATCGTTTTTTTGATATTTTGACAAAACGTTGCATTAGAATACGTGTGTGTTTTTGTATACCTTCTAGTGAATCCCCGCAATGCTTTTCTATTGCGAATGTCTTTCTCGGGCGCCACCGACTTCTTCCACCATTCATTACTGTATACCCCAATGTTACTGTTAAAAAACTACATTACATCGAATTTAATTCTACCCCGTATGTTTTTAGATCTTGACAACTGCGCCACCTTTCGGGTCCAAAACTATCCCATGTTTCAAGCTGGAACCAACCATACACATTTACAAAGTTTCATTGAAAGCGGTTGGGCGGTAACCATAGACATATGAATATTAGTAGACCTGCCCTAAGTGATTAAAAGCGTATTATCCCCACTCCCCATACCGGTTCCATTGGAGCCGGCTGTGCTCGCGTATGGCCTCAAGTGAAATTTGAAAACGTGACGTCATCATTCTTGTGTGAACTATGGTCGAGGCATCATCGGTTCATTTTACGAAATAACACTGCAAAATGTTGACTTGTGATATGAAAACTTGTAAAGATAGATGTGAAAAAGAGAATAAACCCAATTGTCGTATTACATTCCATAAGTAAGCATTATTTTAATTTATTTTAAGCTTATTCACACCGTATTATATGGATCAGTTTTAGAAACATATACTATCACATCACAATGTAGCGATTCTCAAGTATGCTCATCGTTGTTTACTGGGGTAAGTAAATTATGAAACATTTGTAAAAGTGTCTTAACTAAATACTCTGAAACTAACTACGACTCTGAAAATAGAAGCTGCCTTACTTTGCCGAATTTGGACTTCGCAAATTAGTTCATAACGTGGCGAGTAATTTGCGCTCCCATGTAAAAATGTCTATTCATTCAAAAGCAGATTTTACTTTTAAGAAATAAATGGTGATATTATAATGCGAGATGCCTATTTACTGTCAGATTGATTTATTGACGAATCACAGTCAGCCTTACCCCCTTCGTTCTTCAACAGTTGATTTTACCCCTCGCCATTATCTTCTCGTCTATTAATTCCTATGTCTGTGGCGGTAACAGATAAAAACATGCTTTTTTATCACCTTTGACTAGTAAATACATGCCTTTTTTTAAAACAGCGACATCTGCTGGACTTAAAAGCAACACGCGCCATTGTTGAAAAAAGTTGAATAATTGAAAAAGCGATGATTTTTAGTGACTTTAGTTTAAGTAGGTAGTTGTACTGACGGAGAACATTTTTCCAAAGGAAACCATACAAAAAAATTCCATCTGTTCTAAACCCCGTTTATCCAAACACCCGGTAAATTCCGTTTAACATTCCTCCCTCACTGATTAAATCCATCCCACTGAAGTGGAAGTTACCTTTGTTTTACTCCGGAACTGTCATTTCAACTGATCACGTGTGATGAATATGAATTCCAACGTTTGACGTACATGACGTAAATTGACTGGAACGTAGGCATAGTCAATAGTCACTTCGCTGTCGGTTATAATAGACAGCCATTGATCGATGTACCTCAAAACAATGTCATAATTTATTTGTAAGAAACAAACAGCTTATAATAATTTAAAGATATTTATCTATCTTGTTATTTTGACAGATTTATTTACTTCAATATTATATCTTTTATCTTAAAAATAATTAATTGCCATACATCAATTGGATTCGTAAGACTACTTGAAAACCTACAGCACAAACACACACATGATACCTTCAGAAAACAACCCTTCAGAAAAAAATTGCTCAAAAAAATTTAGAAGAAAATATTAATTTTAACTTAAATTAACTAAATTTGTGATTGATTCCTATTATTATTTTTTAAATAAATATGTTTAAGGATTGTATTAGGACATTATGTAACTATTTAATAAATAACACAAATAAATAAATAGTAAAAATATTTCTCTTGAAAAAGTTGCTTAGAGTTAAAAATAGTTAATTTTTAAACCTCTTCTACGCACATTTTTATGTACCGTAAATACTGATTTTTCAGCTGAAATGAAATAATTACTAACATCCAAAGGCGTACAAGTATAAAGCTTTTTCCAAAGTACAAAATATACATATTTCATTCGATTATCAGTGAATTATGTTCTTACATCTCAACTTAAGCTTACTGTCATACTCAAAATAATGTATTTTACCAACCAAAATATATCCTAAATAACGTCTCCCTTCATTATGGTGTACTTTTCCCCTGAGATGTCTCTTTTGTGCTGCAAGCCCTTGAAAGAGAATATTAATAACAACGATCACGGAAGAAATCCCTTATTCACAGAACGGATGGTTACCGGAACGACCAACTTCCGAAAAGGAAAACAATCTGAAACTAGGCTGACAGCAGTGAGGTGACCAAGATTTCTGAAGTACTAAGTTAATTATCTTCAGAGATTTCAACTCGATGAGATAACAAATTCTCTAGCGAAGTTTTGTTTTAATAGCCAAGTAGACTGACAGCCATGGGTACTAAATAGTAAGTATTAAACTAAGCAGGGCTTACACACCGCTAAGATTTTATCTTACTAATATAATGTAGAGTGAACTGCCAGAATTAACATCAAACAAACCTTTTTTTTTCTATTTAAAAATATTTATGAAAGTAATTTAGTCATAACTTTGGGCTAAATATGTAGTCTTATTATTTTTTCATGAACCCTTATACGCTAAGTACCAAAACTCTCCCCAATAATCTGTACCTCCATGTTGTGTACGCAATCTACGGGTCACGTGACACGACTGACCGTCGATAATGTATTTCGGTCACATATAATATTCTCGAGGACTGAATTGGTTTACAGGGCGCAGATTGACTATAATATCTTCCAGAAAAGGTCGAATAATTCCCTTACTCATAGTAGACAACGTAGGGTTATAACCTATGATTATATAACTGGAGAAACTGCATCGAAAGTTATAAATATAATATATATTTATTCAGAATTCTGAGCTTAGTTCTAATTCCTTATTAGATGTTTTAAGATATCACGGACGTTATATGAAGCCCTATGTCAAGGTCAGTTAGCGATCTTTGCGAGGACGGTCAGAATATAAGTCGGTAGACAAAAGCCGCTGCTTTTAGTGCGGCTTAGCAAGTCGGATAAGTTGTCAATGTTTGGACAATGTCGTTCGTTATGCAAAATATCTGTCTTTTTAATGAGTAAATGTGTACTAACTAATCTCATAGAATTGAAAGAAGTCGTACACGCAATCCATGGACTTAATGAATTCATCTAAGAGGCGACCAATTGATTCCATTTCAGCCTGGAGAAACAAATGTTATTAGTTATGACTAGAGACCTCATGAACTAATTATCTAATTAATTAACTAACTGCCTTTTTGGTGTCAAAAAGTACAAGCGGGTTGTCACTGTGAATAGAGTTAATTTTTCAATTCGAAATTGTCAATTTATTAGTATTTTTAACTTATAATAGTTGTTTGACGTTTAGAAATGTCAATACATAGAAAATATCTCCAGTGTTGCCAGAGTCGATTTTTTTTATTTATTATCAATATCTAAAGTGAGCTAAGCTAAAAAACCATTTGAAATAACAAAATATAAAAAAATAAAACTGTAAAAATAATATTTTGGAAAATATAAAAAGAGAATAAAAATAAAGTAAATTACAACAATTCCTATTCAAATTAAGATACAACAAAGATAACAATTCACATTAAAATTACAACATTGTCATCTGTGGGGAGGACGCACGGTGTGGATTTGATTTTTATACAAATCAACAATTTTATTTCAATATTGATGAAAGTTTGCACACTTGACCTGAAAGTTTACATAAACTGTGTGTAAAGCCAGGGCAACGTCAATAATACTTCAGCTGTATTTGTTAACCTTAAACATGACCAAAACGAAATATATTGCTTTTAGCATTTCTTCTGTAAGTCAGCCATCTTTGGACCGTTCCTTAAAAATACATTGTTGTGTGGAGGAGTGTAATTTTCAACCTTTGGAAAGAGTAGACAATATCAAATATCTTGGCTTAATAATTGATAGAAATCTAACTAACTAACTAACTAACCATCACGCCGTTTCTCCGCAGGGGTAGGCAGAGAGGACGGACCGCCAAACAACTCGGTCTTGGCACACACTTCTTGCCTCATTCACATTCATACATCGTCTCATACATACTCTTCTATTATTCTGAATCTTGACATGGCCCGACTCAAGTATCTGATTCACTTGGTCGTGCCATGTCTTCATCGGGCGTCCCCGACTTCTGCTACCATTCACATTTGCATCGTATATTCTACTTACACTCCTTTCTTCGCTCATTTGCTCTATATGCCCAAACCATCTAAGCGTCCCTTTCTTGATCTTACTCGTTATGCTTACATCAGCCTAGCACTTTTTGCGGATCTCCACATTCCTCACACGATCATACATGGTTTTACACACACACGCCTCAAGAATCTCATTTCAACAGCATTCAATCTAATTTCATCCTTTCTTTGCCAGTTCTATGCCTCACTTCCATACATCAGGGTAGGTACCAGAACTACATTGTGGACTGCTAACTTCGCTTCTTTGGACAATTTTTTGTTAGCGCCAACTGCGTTCAGTCTTTCATTAATGGAGTTACCTGCATTTACCCTTCTTTCAAATAGAAATCTAAAATGGAATAATCATATTACTATATTAACAAATAAAATAAGAAAGCTATCCTACATTTTCAAGACTATATTAGACATAGTTATATTAAAAAAAACTGTATACTATGCGCTTCTTTTATCATTGCTTTCATATAATGTTGTCTGTTGGGGTTCTTGTCACAAGACTACCCTAGAGCCTTTAAATGTTGCACAAAAATTAATTTAAAAAATAACGTTTAAGAAAAGTTTTTGTATTCGTCACAGTTGTTATATAGTGAAAGTAAAATTATGTCAGTAAGGCAATTGTACATAATACAGGCTCTCTGTAATTTTTTCAACAATATTGATACTCCCAAAAAATCATAAGAAGTGCGCAACACTAGATTGGGTCCTTTTTTAATGTATCAGCCTGTGAATACCAGAACATCCTTTCGACAAAGGAGTTTTTCTTATAAAGATCCGTTGCTTTATAAAATGCTCAGTGAAAATAATACCAATAGGTTCTTTAAATATATTCAAGAAAATTATCAAAAATTCAATACTAGCTGAGAGTGCTGATTTTGGATTACTCATATCGTAGCTTCTGTCATGCACTACCTTAGAAACCCAATATTCGATATAATTTATCTAAGTATGTATTATTTACGTTACTTATATGATTAAATATAATTGTGAAGCTGCTCATTTCGACACGGAAATTCCATGAGATGAGCAGCCGAGAAAAAAATACTGTAAATATTTACGGTACAAGTAGGTGTGCCCTCAAAATATTTTAAACGATGTTAAAAACGTAGGATGGGTAGTTTCTCAGAATTTGAACAATTCATCAAATTTCAAAGTTATTATTATCACGGACCGGTTATTTCACAGTACTTGGATAATAACAGAACTTTAAGGCGATGCCATACGTAGTAATTCAAAATCATGTGTTTTTGGTTTGAAAATTTGGTCGCCTAGAAATGTTTCAGATGCTTTAATTAAATACTGCCAGTAGAATAAATCTTGGCCTTTGAAACAATCAAGTATTTTTTAAATAAATCTTTTTATAAGCCCAGAAAAAAATTATCTAAAGGCCTATGAAAACTGCTTTAAAGTTCAAAATCTCCTACTTACGAACCCATTTTCGGTTATGATTTTATTTTATAATGTGGCAAATAAATTTATTTATAAAATGATCGAAAAAAAATTTATATTAATGCCTGAACATCCACAAAATAAAATAAAAGGCACTTTTTGGCCATTTTTTTTTCTTGCATAAATCAAAACAGGCGGATGGTGTTAAGCGGGAATTTTAACCTTATCGTCATCTACGTAAGGCGTGTTATTGATAGCGGCTCAATTTAAAATATTACACGACTTAGTGCATCGCCTTAATAGGACTTTCACAGATATTGAATATCAACTTTGAAAATTGATGAGTGTCCAAACTCTATTAAACAACCCGTCAGTATTCTCTATGCATATACTTATTGTTGGAAGTTGCCAAGTCAAGAAAACATATTTTTAAATATGCAAAAATAAAACTTTTTACAAGTGTGACATATCCTCTAGTAAATATTCTTTCAGTCAGCAAAACGCTGACGGAAAAAATCTCAAGTAATACTCGGCTGGGATATTGGGGTAGCTTTATGAGATGTTTTTTCGGCCGGGTTGTTAAATTTCTCATCATAAAACCTGGACGTAGCGTGAGGCCTACTTAGTATGTTAACAGCATGGCTCTATTTCTACTCAGAACAAATAGGCATGAGAACCTACGCAATGCTGATATAACCGTACTTACATTCGGGAGATTTATTTTTGTATTCCTGGGTTTGTGAGTTGTACTTTTTGTGAAAGGGAAACTAAGTACATTATGTTATTACACCGAAAGATAAAGGATGACAAAGCAACTCGCGAAGTGCGAAAATAAGGTATCCTTTTGATAAATTTTAGCTTAAGAATGAAGTGTTTAAATACCAATGAGAGGTGTTGTTTAACCATAACTCGAAGAAGAGGATTGTTGAAATATTTTTTTTCAAATTAATGCGCATTATTTATTTCTTTCTTCACATTTTAATAGACAGGGCCTTACTAATAAAGATGTTTTAAATTTAACGGTACAGATAAACAACCAAACGGAAAAAATACTGGTAATTTATTAAAAATCTCTTAAGCAACATTGGTTATTCCTGTTTAAAACGGGATTGCAGGCCTTACAAATTAATTAACAGGTTTTCTGATAAACTATTAGCAAAATGAGATTATTTAATTCAATTCAGTTTATTTATTTAAAAATATTACAAAATGGTTAATTTTAATGCGTTTTTAAAATACATTTAGTGATAAAAATTCATACATTAATATAAATAGTGTGTGTATCAACTATACCAGTAATAATAGAGCTGGCCTTTTAAAGGCAGCTACATTGATGCTAACAATATCGATATCCGAATTGATTCTGTTCAACAGCAAAAATTGCTCTTCTCACAGGCATGACCATTGGCAAGTTAGTTCTGCAGGCCGGGAGATAGAATAGTCTATGTTGTCGGTGACGGAGATAACCATCGGGAACATAGAAATGAATGCTCTCCATGATGACAGAGTTTTCAAACTATCCAGGAATCAGTCTGAAGAAATGTGTAGCAATGCGCACATCCCTTCTGACCCGTAGATAGTTCATTCCGAGCATACCCAAAAGAAAGTCAGTAGGATAGAGCCACGGGTAGTAGCCATACTCCCTCATGTAGAGAAATCTAAATAATTTCTTCTGAACTCTCTCCAACATGAGAGAATACTTTACCTGGTGTGGACTCCAAATCACCGACCCACTTTCAAGTCTACTCCTTACTAAGAAATTAAATAAAACTATAAGCACCCGGTTATCTCTAAAATTCCTTGCAGTGCGTAGAACAAAGCCCAGAATTCTCAGTGAAGTGCTACATGCCGTCTCAATATGAGCATGAAATGTCAGACTACTATCAAACATAATTCCATTGACCTTCATTTACGAGACACGTTTTAAATTTCGGTCGTCCATTGTATACCGGTAATACCAGGTATGACTAGCCCTAGTGAATGAAAAAATTAAACATTTTGAAATATTAAACTCAATCCGATTTATTTTATTCCAGTCAACAATTCTATCAATGTCTGACTGGAGTTGATTGTAGTCTTCTAAAGTTAGTATTTCTAGTAAGTTGTAGGTCATCAGCAATTGCTAATGTTTATATTATCATGATGTCGGAACACGTGTTTATGAAAATCCGAACATATTTGCATTACAACGAAAATACTTTGTATTGTCGTGATGATCAAGGCAATTAAATTTATGTTCATTGAATTTATCGTGAAGGCAAAAATCAATTTCTCTCAAATGTTTTTTTTTTGTTGGAGTTCGTTGCATAATTATCTGCAAACTTACACAGAAGCTTACATTGAGTTTCAAACAGAAAAAAAAAATTGGTTCAAAAAAATTCTATTTTGGACAAATGTAAGATAGAATCTTGATGTCCCGAAGGCACGATATATAGAGAGCCGTACCCATGATATCGACCAGCCTCCGTTCTCAGGATTACAAAAGAGTACAGTGCAGTGTCGGTATATGTGCAGTTGAGATCCAACTCATCTTTAGTCACCTTCAAACATAAAAAGCGATATCTCGGAACAGATTGAAAGCATCTCGAAAACACTTGATTCTGCGGTGTCGGGCGGGCGGAAGGTAGCGTGGGCGTGGTGATGAGAGCGTCCACGCGACGGGGTGTCTCCGCTGTGTAAAACAAACGCCACACCCCACCCCGCTCTTAAACAGCACTTAGGCCACACTCGCCCCACACAACCTCACACCCCCGGCCTCATCGGGAAAGGGGCGGATTTTAATAAAAACCCGTCAAGCGCCAAAATACGATTTAAAAAAAAATTATGAAATCTATCTCCATATTATACTCGAGATTTTTTGAACTGATCTCTTTGTTTGTGAATCAAGCTCAAGTAAGGCTGTTAAGTATCAATCCGAAGGTTGCGCAAGTAAATGTGTTATTTTACAATTGATCAATTAAATATAATACATAGTACCAATCTTTGCGACGCATTATATAGTGAAAGATATTCCCAGTATCGCCGTGGTACAAAACCACCATATAGAATTGAAAAGTTGCTCGAAATGGTTTTAGCCGTATTTAGTAACTTACCCACCTTCATCTTATCCATCTTCTCCCCTCCCCGCTAGCTTCAGTCTCGCAACGTACCCCAATGTTTTTACTAAGTTAAAATAAATACAGTATTTCATTTTCTTAACTTAAGTACACATTTAAAATGTCTCAAGGCGATGCACTACGTCGTATAATAATTTGAATCGAGCCGCTATCAATAACACACCTTACGTAGATGGCGATAAGGCTTAAATTCCCGCTTAACACCATCCACCTGTTTTGATTTATGGAAGAAAAAAAAAAGTCCAAAAAGTGCCTTTTATTTTATTTTGTGGATGTTCAGGCACAAATGTTTAAATGTTTTTCGATCATTTTATAAATAAATTTATTTGCCACATCATACAATAAAACCATAACCGAAAATGAGTTCGTAACTAGGAGATTTTGAACTTTAAAGCATTTTTCATGGGCCTTATACATTATTTTTTTCTGGGCTTATAAAAAGACTTATCTAAAAAATACTCGATTATTTCAAAAGCTAGGATGTATTCTACTCGCCGTATTTAATTAAAGCATTTGAAACATTTCTAGGCGACCAAATTTTCAAACCAAAAACACATGATTTTGCATTACGACGTAGTGCATCGCCTTAATTTAATTGTTTCATTTCTAAGTAACATATTAGTTTTATAATGTTTTTCCGGCGTTCCACTAGTTAACTAAAAAAGTAATTTTTCGCTTTTCGTTATTGTGTTTCTCACGCATCGATATATTTACACACGAACAGAGGACATTTTCGTCAATTTCCATCTACCGATGTATCTTCCAGCCATCAATCATGTCGGACAGTTCAATCTAACATTTCTCTAGCACAAGTAGTTTGTAATGCGAACCTTGTTACGTTGATAGATATTATTTCTCTCCTTCGTGTTACATTTGAAAAAATATTTTAATAATATTTAGCGATAGCTAATGAGGAACTACAGTATTTTTTTGTCTTTATCAATAATGACCTTCTAACTTTAATACTTGTAATTTTTTATTATTATTATGGTTAGTTTTAATAGTTAAAATAATTTTCAAAGTTTAAATTTTTAGGGTCTCTCGAAAACGTAGACGAGACCTGTGATGCAAAAAGCAAAAGTTTATTTAACCGGCGTTGTATTTTGTATGGAAGTCGAGAGTTTTTTTTTATTCTTAAGATTACCCGCTTTTAACAGCGAAGAACACAGGATCAAATGTTAGCATCTCTTCGCTAATGTTAGCGTAATGAAAAAAGTGAATAACTACAATTTACTGTCTTTAAAAACCAGCATTTCAACATTTTCATCTGTTCAAATGTTAATTGGGTGAGATTTGCCAATGCATATGTTCTAAAATACCCACAAGAGATGCAGAGATTTTCAAATTCCCTTCAATTTCCTTTACCTCCAATACAGTTAGGTAGTCAACAACACCAAGAATCTCCGCATTTTTGACAGAAAAATGTTTCCCGCAAAATTTTTTTTAGATATTCCCCGCAATTTGGGGAATTTTATAGAACATATAGATACAATGTAGATATATTACTCATTTACTCTGGTTGTCATCAATCATCAGCTCAGTCGTGCCAGCCAAACGGTGTGTATTAATGGTATGGTGTTTTATTCGTTTTAAATGCCGATTTATAAATTCTACGTATATATATAAAAAACAGAATCAGCGTCTGTTGAACTATATGAATATATTTTTAAACCACAATATTTTTCACTGTAGTTCCTTATTGCAGGGGCTAAAAGGTTTGATAAATCATAAAATATGTATCAATCAAGCCTCTGCAAAAATACCGATTGTTTTCCAATTTTTATACGTATTCAAATAAATCGAAAGAGATTACATGTCTAGGTACGTAAAAATCTAAAATTCAAAAATACATAATTCTTATATTTTCAGTACATATAGCTGTTCTTTCAGTAGTTGATGCTGTAATGTGAGTATAGTTGCCTTGCAAACAGTTGATCGGGGTTCGAATCTCCGTTTAGTATTTTTTACATTTAATTTTAAAAATACCCTTTTTTAATATATTTTATATATATTGTGATTTTCACGGGTCTGCGCTATTAAGGCGAAGCTTAATGCAAAATAGTGATTTTCGAATAATATTTATAATTAATTGGCTTACATTATGAATACCAAAAAATATGCTTTGCATAAATTGAACCTTTTTCTATCGGTTACTTTACGTAGAATACAAATAAATATTTTAATAACTCAATAAAAAAATGAAAGGTAAACTACTAAAAAATCTATTTATTCAATAGAAATGTATGAACAAATAAATGAAACAACTTTAAAAAAATACAATATTAAGGCTAAGATTATCTGTGACAGTTTCCCTTGATTTATTTGCGTTCTTATAAAATTGTTTACAAATTAAATAAAATCACTTTTGCTCTTGAAATCGTGCGTTTCTTGACTCCTTTTGCCAAGCGATTTTTATGCCTATTACTTATATACGTGACGATATAAGGCATGCCAAAAATATACACATTTTCCTTGTAGCTTCCTCTTAACACATATTCGTTGGTTACAATTCAACCCTGTCTGCAAAAGAGCCCCCGAGTCGGAGCGGCGTACAACGATTTAGCCTAGATTTTTTCGTATAGGTATCATTCTTGTTTATTCTACCTTCTTTTATCTTACTTTGTGACATTCCTTACGGTCCTTATTCTATCTCTCGTGGTGACTACAAAGAATATAATGTTTCAGAATCAAGAATAAACCAAATTTACGATAGACCTTTGGCGTACATTACATGACAAACATTGTTAGGTAACCGTCATTGTATTCTCCTGCTGACTATAAAATAATGTTCTGTTCTGTATCAGGATGATAGATAAAAAAATCTTTGTTCTAGGATCTGGAGAGGTTAGTGCAATCCCACACATCCCATAGAGAGTGTAAATTTACATAAATAGAAATATTTAATCTTATAGTCGCGATATAAAAGCGACCGATTTGAAAAATAAGGTAAAAAAATAAGCCCCGAAAGGAAAAATAAAAAATCCTCTCCTGCACGAGCTACCATCTCAAGTTGCAAAATTGAGCATTATATCTTGTACTGAATTTAATAGAAACTTTAACATGAAAGCAGGAAATTTGATGGGAGTAAGGACAAGGTACACGATCCGCGGAACAGAAATTTCCAGGGTAAATATTAAACACTAAACCTAGTAGCGGTGCGCATACGTACTAGTTGGTTCCATGATAACTCAACACAGTGACAATTCAACACATTTTTAAAAAGTGATATAAAGTCATTATTAACGGTGAAAAAAATTTTTTTTAACCTAACATAACCTACATAACCCAGTTAATAAAGTTTTTGTTTCATCACTTTCCATGACTTTATATAACTTTTTAAAGATGTGCTGAGTTATCATTGTGATGATTTATCCGGTTACCGTACTAGTTGTATTCTATAATGCGTAGTTAATTTTTCATGTTCAGTCTGTTCTCCGCTTAGATTCTGTTCAATCTATCTATCTATATAAATAATAATATAAATGTTCGTTTGTTCAAAATCTTAAATCTCTGAAAGTTTTTCACTGATTGCTTTGAAATTTTGACACAACGTTTCATCGAATGCAACGCGTGTACGCGTGTTTTTTTATATACGTCTCTTATATGGAAGTCACCTGTGATAGATAAAAACACGCTTTTTGATAAAAAAAGCGCCATCTGTTGGACGTAAAAGCAACACGCGCAATTGTAAATATATCTGCACAGACAGACTGAGCCGCTAAAAAATGTGGCGGGGTACATGTTGTAATATATATTTAATAGAATTAAAAAAATATATATAAATAAATTTAAATTGAAAGATTACTATAGTAAGAAAAATAATAAATCCTAAATATAAATGTAAATTTTGATTGCATTGAAGATTATTGGTGCCATTTTCTTTCTCCAATTTGCTTCAATTCTCGAACCTAAAGTCTGACTTGAAGAGAACTGCTTTGTACCCATTTACCAATTCGAATAGTCATTATTTGCTTTTGTTTTGAGTTACAAGTTTACGTTACGTACGGTAGGATGCGCAGCTTAGAACGTGCACGTACAGGTTCAAATTCAACAATTCGAGAAAGACATGTCATGTTTTCGAACTTGTATTTAGTTTATGTGAACATAATATAAAATGTAACAATTTATAGCAAAGATTAGATTTCATGGGTATGTTCAAGTCTTGACGACGGATGAACTGGCCCACCAGCTGAGGTCGGTAGCCGGTTGATGGAGACCCATTGACCTCCTCTCTAGTTAGACTCTTCCGAGAGTTTCCTCTCCTTCATTTTCTAAAAAGACCCGCTAAACAGCATCCCCAAAGATGACATAGGCCCTCAGGGATTTTTTGTTCTTCAGGGCATCCTGTGTGGAGTTTTATAATGTTTTAACGGCCTCCGTGGTCTAGGGGTAAGGCTCTCGTAGCAATCTTTCAATTCCTGTCATGAGTCGAAGTATGAGGTTTCTATGATAATAGTCAGTAGTTCATATAAAATAAATTCCATTAAAGTATAGAACGCTACAGTTAACAGAGAATATTCTGTTTGAACAGAGTATTAATGAGTAAATAAAAAAGTGACTTGTTAACATGTATAAGTCTAGCAAAATAAAATGTGCTTAATATCGATGAAATAAGAGAGCATATTTCAGAATTGAATTGAATTGAGAATAAAAACGGTTGGAACTATTTTTAGAAGCCTGAAGTGAATTTCTCGATCTATCTCTTTTCTTCGTCTTACTTTTCCCATTTTCTGTCGCTCTCAACATTATCAATAATTATTGAGGGTGCCATCATCCCACCAGCTCTTTACTGCGGGACTCAAAAGAATATAATTGATTATATTTATATTGGCCAAGTAATAAATAATATATGAGAGTGGGAAGTGAAGTAGCACGTTCTAGAATAAATCAGAAAAACTATCGCGTATTTTTGTTGGCGTTACTTTACGTTGTATGTACACGATTTGGAAGAAAAAAATTCAACATGGGTTTTGTATTCGAAACGTGACATGAAAAATAGGTCAGATTTACCGTATGCATAGATGTAAAATATAATATGCCAAATAGAAACATTAAACTCCTCATGTATTAGAGCAGAAAATTCCATCGTGTTTTATATTCGAAACCAATGTTTCCATTTTCAGGACATAAAATTTGAAAGAAAGAAAAATTTCATTTTCATTTTTGGAACATTTCGACGACTTCCGTTTAACATAAAATGTCGGAATACTTTCTTTTTCTGAACTTTATTTTCTTACTTTTGCCGAACCATTTCTGAAATCCTGGCATGTTTTTCAAATAAAGTTTAACATCATAAATAGTTACGTTATTTACTTATAAATAAATAATAAATACTTCTTGTGATTTTGAAAGTATTTTTGCAAATAATTTAACTACTTAGTTAATTTAATTTACTTAGTTAAATTTACCTACTTAGTTTATTTTGTTACCATTTAATTAATTTTAACTACTGAGTTAATTTTAACTACTTAATTAACTTTAACTACTTAGTTAATTTTAACTACTTTATTAATTTTAACCACATAGTTAATTTCAACTATCACTTTTCAGAAGTTTTGATACTCTGGCTGAATCATTTGGGACACTTTTCTATTTGTTTTTTTTTTCTGAAACTCGTCAGTTTAGTTTGTACATATTATTGTTTCATATTATACACAAACGAAGTATTGAATTCCGTAAGTCTAAACTTTAAACTTTACGGTGCGCAGTTTAAACCCGCGCTGTGCAAGCGGGTTCCCTACAGAGCATCGGATCATCCCATTATGTAGAAAGTCAAAAGTAGGAAAAACATTTATTTTATGGACCTCAATCATTTTAAGACAAGATGTCATTTTAAGACAAAAGTCATATTACAATAAATATAAGACAGGATATAATATGAATTAAGTTCAATTCAGCATTACGTGAAACTACTACAACAAACGCATGATAATAATAATTCAGAAAACATTTATTTAATGTGCATTCCTATAGAAAACATGTACAGTTTTCTTATTAAACTGTGTATATTGGCAGAGGGCTGGAATATTTTATTATTCTCATGATCGTAAAACACCTTTCAAAAACTGAAGAAATAATTTTGACTATGTAGTTATATTACATTGGTTGTCATAAACACCAGAAGAAACTATCAATATCGTTAACACTCTGGTGAAAACCACAATTTTTTTTTGTTAAATCGCCTATAACTATATTTTGTGACTAAATCAGAAAAATATAATAGCAAAATGTAAAAATGCAAAATTTTCCCAAAATCACAAACCAGATTTGATCAAAAAAGTTCGGCACAATGAAAAGGTTCCGGATATCCTTACTATACATTGACAATGGAACGTTCCCAAATGACCGCGGTGGAATCTCTCAGATCAATTTTACTTCACGGTTTCCGGTCCCTTGTGCTCGCTACTTGATCAACCTTCCGCACGCCATCACTTGGAAGGCCTTAAGTGCACTCTTCCTTTACTGTTCGAGGTTTTCGATTTGAATTATTATTTCTTTATTAAATAATAGGAAGTATACTGTAGGACGGTACTGTAGGTAGGTACTGTAAGTAGGCACTGAAAGTAGGTACTCTATGTAGGTACTGTAGGTAAGTACCGTATTTAAGTACAGTAGAAAGATCCTGTCGGTAGGTACTGTAGGTAGGTGCTGTAGGTAGGTGCTGTAGGTAGGTTCTGTAGGTAGGTTCTGTGGGTAGGTACTGTAGATATGTAATGTTTATTTATTCCTTTAGATTTACACACATATGATACAAGATAAAATTAAAATATTTTTAGTGATTATAGATTATTGTACCTTATCAGGTCGAAAATATTGGTTCCTAACTAGGCAAATTGCCCGTTCCAAGGAACCAAAATGTGTGAAAGTAAGTGTGTGATTTGTCTATGTCTATAATATATCTCAGTAATGTTATAATTTTTTATGTTTAATCTTTACAATCTTATGATGGAATCGAACTTGAGCTGTTGTGTATGTTTCAATTGTGTATGAGCAATAGTTAGAATAGTGGAATATACATAATATAGTGTGTGATTAGTCTATGTCTATAATATATGTAGGTACTTTAGGTAGATACTGTAAGTAGGTACTGTAGGTAGGTAATGTAGGTACGTACTGTAGGTAGGTACTGTAGATAGGTACTGTAGGTAGGTAATGTAGGTAGGTACTGTAGGTAGGTACTGTAGGTAGGTACTGTAGGTAGGTAATGTAGGTAGGTACTGTAGGTAGGTACTGTAGGTAGGTACTGTAGGTAGGTACTGTAGGTAGGAGGTAATGTAGGTAGGTAATGTAGGTAGGTACTGTAGGTAGGTACTGTAGGTGGGTAAAAGTTCAACATAAAATATGTAAGTTGAACTTTTTTACATTTTTTCAATTCTCACCATTACTCACCTTAAAATCCTCGATATTCTGTGATTTTTTTCTGTAAATATTCTTTTCACGTATCAAAATCGAGCTCGCAATCTTTCCATTTAGAGCGCAATCAATACACGGATCAATAGGTATACAACGGAGGTTGTTCTCGCCTTCAATTAATTATTCTCTTTGGTTCTGTCAATAGACATGTTTGGAACGCCATTGTTTATCTACTTGTGCTTGATTTTAATTTTTTTGGATCACTTTTTCCATTGACCCTTAATAAATAATTTTCACTTTCAAATATTTGTGGTCTTTCGCATTGCCTGATAGGTAATGCTCCACTAAAATGCTGCTAGGCTGGATTTGAATTGTGTCCCAGTATTGTATTCATTTTATTTAATCACTTTCCGTAAAATGAAGCTAAGTAACGAGATTACATCACAGATATACTATGTGAATATTTAAGTAAGTTAATGACGAGCATTAAGATTATTGAAACGTCTATTTTTACATTGTTAAGATACTCTTTGAATTGTTTTTTTTTTTAATGTGAAACCGCACAAGAGTCCCTACTGCTCCCAACCATCTGGAGCCAGTGAGACTATTACATTCCTGATTTTGCTATGTTGTGTGGCTGAAGGTGATGGGGAGGGGAAGGAGATGAAAAAGAGGAAGATTGGAAATTATCTGGCTTTTCAGATCTGGTCACCAAACATGGTCAAATCCATTTCAAGCAAAGTTTCAATTCTGAATGGTGGTCTTACACAAGGGCAATACTGAGAGTATCTTCCACTATGGAACGTGCCGAAAATATAGTATATATTATTTAAAATGAGTCAATTGTGAAATAACTCAAATAAAGCAAATATTATTTACTTGCGCACGCCGGGATTTAAACACGTTAGTGTTGCTAGCGGATGCCGTCATGAATAACTATTGTTTTTCCACCTTCGTATATCTTTTTTCTTTCCACCACCATATTTTTTTCTGCTTAACAGCAAGCTTTATTAGGGTAGTTTTAGTACTAGTCGGCACTCTTTTTGAATGTTATTAAAAAAATTCAAAACGATAGCAAACTTGGTAAAATCAGAATCCCCGCTGATAAATTAAATGGCTTTTCTTCATACAATAGCAGCCACACATAGACACACATGTGCTTCAACCGTACAATGAATGGTTCCGCTGCCACAAGTAACTTTTGTAACATCTCAGTTATAATTTCACACAAATGGGCGACCATTTCCTTTTGTGTTCTTGAATTTCCGTTTCGGCTCCAACAGTTTATATCCAATGTAGACAGTTCTGACGGCTAACGAGGAATGAGCAGACATTGTTCCCGGCATGTGGGAATTTGTAAGGTGGAACACACCACTCCTAATGTGCAGTAGATTAGTGCATAATCACCTTTCACTTGTTCTTACGGAATAGTTGTTATTTTATCCAGTAATGTGCAAAGGTTATAAGGCTTTGTTTTCTACAAAATGCCGACTTCCGTAGGCAATTCACCTTTGCAAATGTTTCCAGAACGTGATGTAACACTGGGTAGCTGAAGGATGTTGTTTCATGCATTGTCTTTAACTTCTAAATAACTGAAAATCTATATAATATCGGTGTCCGTGGTCGAGGGGTAAGGCTCTCGACTATCAATCTGTAGGTTGCGAGTACAACTCACGTCGCGTGCAAGTAAAATTTATTCGATTAATTTGCGTTATTTCACAATTTAATCGTTTAAAAGAATACAAGGTATATTGCGGCCCGATCCAGAGTCTAAGACACTCTATGTATCGCCTTGATGTAAGACCACCATTCAGAATTGATACGTTACTCGAAATGGCGTTAGCTGTGTTTGGTCACAAGATCCGCAGAATAGCCAGGTAATTCACCATCATCCCTTTCCCAACTCCTTCCTCTCCACACTACCTTCAGCCTCACGACATACCTTAATTGGGAACGCCATAGTCTCAATGACTCCAGATGGTTGGGAGCAGTGGGGACTTTTTTGCAGTATTCACATTAAAAAATACATGCATGTAACATTTGAAATAATCGAAAGAAATTCATGTAAAGAGTAAGCAACAGAAATAATTTACTTTTATTAATCGAACGAATTAGAAAATGCCATAAGTAGCCGACATAATCGATTGTTGCGATCATACGCTTCTCTAGTTTGTTGATTTTGGTCGGAAATCAAACAAAATAAACAGAATGGAATTGTTTAGGACAACCTATGTTATTATTGATAAAAATATATTATTGCTTATAGAAATTTCTTGTAATGTCATTCTGTAGGTGCTCCGGGTATCGGATAACGGAAATATTTCATATCTTAAGTGAAACTCACAAAGGACACAAGCAATTATTGTTGGTTGTGTGACGAACGATAAATTGAAGAAAAGTGTTCGTTTGAAGAAAAATCGTCTGCAGAATAAATTTATCGCCATAAGGTATTTTGTAATGTCTGTTAGATCTCATCTCCACTAGACGACCTCCGTGGCGTGATAGTTAAAGCGTATTAAAGTAAAGGTGGTTTGTGATATTTTGTTCCCACGGCAGAAATTATATGTTTACAAAGTTGCGTACTTATTATTAAATTAAATATAAAGATGTTGAAAATATCTAGTTTTGATATTTGACTCGGTGGTCAATGGAGTTACAATAACCAATAAATTAATATTAGAGCAGAAACGGCTAAAAGTAGGTAACCCCATGCATACGAAAATGGTGCTATGCAAAAGTTATAAGAATTTCCAAGCCCATATGGTCAGAAGATATTTTTCTCAATATTCACGTACAGGGAGAAACATATACCCCAACAAAAGCAATAAAAAGAGAATACTTTGAACTCGGGGAATATCGTCGCGTGTTGAAAATTCCCCGGGGAGAACGAATAAAAGATACAGAGGTCATGCCAAGGTTATACGAAAGAAAATCGTCAACACTCTCAAAAAGTGCACCGTGCACTACTTTTGGCATTTAAGTTTAAAACTTGAGCTTAAAATACAAGAGAAAATGCCCTGCCTGGCTAGCTTACAGCGGGGCTAAAAAACCTCTGTTAGCATTTTTTTACCCACGTAAACTCGCGTGTTTTTACTTAACATTTCTTTTCGGTAGTAAGCTGCAGTGTAAAGGCTTACGGTCTGTACAAAATTAGGCAACCTCCGATTAGAGCGAAATAATTAACAAAAGTACATGTACAACTTTATGAAAATCAGCCAAACCAAAGAACAAGAAAGAACAATCAAATTGTTGTCAAGTTTATTTTTTTTAAATTTTTGTAACCTTCAATCGTAAAAATGAACAATAACATTCAAAAAGCGGGTTCAAAAATTACATTAAAAGTACATTTAAAATTTTGTGAAAATTAACCGAACCAAAGAACAGTCAAATTATTGTCAAGTTTTTTATAATATTTTTGTAACCTTCAATCGTAAAAATGAACAATAACATTTAAAAAGCGGGATCACAAATTCCGCGATTTCGTGAGCTCGCTGCCTAATGGCCATGTTTTGTTAAACTCCCATCGTTATATCCGTGCTATTAATTTAGTTTTCTTTAGGTAGGTACTTTAAACACTTTTGACAGTGAAATACAGCGATTGTTAGTCGAATTAAACCTTCATGAAATAAATTATACACAAAACGCTGTTGTTTGAGCGCATATTTCTGTGAATCGGCGCTATGGCACGTTACTTTACAACATTTTTTTAATACATTAACTCCACATAAGAGACCATGAGGGAAATTATTTTCCTCAGGGCCTGTGTAATCTATGCGGATGCTGTGTGGAGGGACTTTTTGAGAAGAGGACGGAGAACGTGGGTCTTGAAGAGATTCATTTTGTAGGAGGGAGGAAACACAAAGGCCGGCAAATCCTCCACTGTCGAACTGTTCAACTCAAGAACGAGTCGTAGAAGAGACCCGTTCTCATGTGTCAAAACATTAACCGTTTACGATGAAAATAAAAAATAAAAAATAGAAAATTAAATAATATGTAAAGATTGGTAGCATCGGACACTGCCGCAGTTATTTTCGTGAAAACTTCAGTCTATATGGTCCAGGTCTAGGTCAAAGTGCATAGAATATTGAAATTAAATTTTTGGTTTAGGTTTTGGATTTTGTTAATTAATTTGCAACTTACACTTCTTGGATACAGGGTTGTGGTCTGAGAAGCAGGATACATATGACTTTGAAATTATTCGAATACCTTTTGCATAATGTCAAATCTTTATATCGCGCGGTTTGTCCTAATAATGTATGCACAGCGGACGCGTTGATTTTGGGTTCAGGCCCGGCGTTATTGGTGACATTATCTTTGAAGTTTTGTGCTTTTCGCTTTCTTGTCAGATTTTTGTAATCTTGGTTGTACGTTATCCTCATACATCACGTTAAATAAAGAAAATTTTCAAACATTTTCAAGTATCTTTCTGAGTTTTTGAGATACTTGCTTAGAGCACAATATGAGTTGTAACATAAATCCTCTTCAAAACAACACTTCAGTTAACAATTCTGAAGTATAACCGTTTACAGATACGTGTCGAATCCGATGTTCACTTTGCGCAAGCGCAGTTATTGACGTTCGGCTCCCACACAACTGTTGGAGAAGTAGGGGCACAAACTATAATATTTTGTTTTAAAACCAAGATGGCGACGCTTCGTTTACTTTTAGCCAAGTTGTTGATTTTTAAAATTACTCGGACAGAAACTGTCGCTCATTTGGGGGCGATTGCTTACTGCATCCAATATCGATTTTTAGAACATCTTCAGGTCAAAAACACCCAATAATTTTCAATCGTGGATTTTTCACCTATAAGACACTACATAGTGGATTTGAGGTACATTACCTATGTGGTTCAGTATTAATTTCGTTAAAAATAGTAAATAGAAAACCGAAAAACCTTTTCTTGATAACTTCGACCTCAAAAGCCTGCAAAATGAAATATGTCAGGTGATTTGCAGTTGCCGGTTGTTACGAGGCGTTTAATGCCGTCTAAAATTCCCTTCGTAATTTATTCCCGTCGATCCGTCTCGGGATGAGAACATTTTATATAATCCTTCAATAATCCGAGATGGCGGGGCGGGAGTAATGGCCGACGGCCGTGTCAAAAGGCAAGATTTCATTAAAACAAAGAACAAATAATTGCTTTTTCAGCTGAGAAAGGCGGAGGATATGCGGCTCTCTTTCTAAAGAATTCCCAAGATCAAAAGCTGGACTCCTTTCACAGCGACATCTCAATAGAATATTAAAATTGCATTCACTGCCAACTGCCAGGCGGTAACACCGTCAAAGAAAAACTTGCCACCAGAACTAAGGGGGAAAATTCTAAAAATTTTACTGGGCTAATAGATACTTTTATTTTCATTGAAGAATATATACGTGTACATACATAATCTTATGTTACATTATAAGTATTTCAAGCGAATATTTATTGCTTATAATAATTTATTATCTTTTGGACTATCTATAAAAAAAACCTTGTCTTATAACAATAACAATTAAAAATAAGAATATTTGAGAAGTCAAAATATTTCACCAATAAATTTCGACGCCATCTAGTAGGGAAGTTGGTTTTCTTCAGGTGAAAAAATGTAATAAGCAGTACATGTTGAATTATTTGGCGGGTTTTTAATAAGCCGTTGTAGCTTAATGCTTAGAGCACCTGATCGGCAATCAGAAGGTTGCGGGTTCTAGTTCTGCCAATGCTTCAGCGGCGTTTATTCTTTCTCGGGAGTTTTTTTCGATTTGTATGGGTATTACAGGCGAATAATTATTGCTTATAATAATTTGATATACCTACTTTGTTTTACGCATACCAAAAACTCATCTTATAAATATTAATTTATTATTAAAAATAAAACTGGATCTCATATATCCATGCAATAAATGAACGAATTCAGATGAAAAGTTTCTTCACCAAGAAGAGTTTCAGTACCCAAAATGTATTCTTTCGAAGACGCTGGTATATTTCAGTTCTAATGGTCGCTATTTTGTTTCAATCTTCCACATCGCTTGGTTTTTGTTTTATGTGATTAGTTGAAAATACTTTGTTTTTTTAAACGTAAAATTCGCCATTTTTGTTAAAGTTTTCTAAGTGAAGATTTTACTTAGAAAAGGCAGAATGATTGAGTTGATTTTTTTTATATACCTACACGGAGAAAAAATACAATTGCTAATTTATTAAAAATCTCTCCAAATTAGTGGTAATTCCGGTTAAAAAATGGGACTGCAGGCATTACCAATGAATTGACAGGCTTCCTGATAAACTTTTAGTAAATTATGAATATATTATAATGATGTCGGAATACGTGTTCAGAATATTTTTGCATTACAACGAAAATATTCGGATTTTTATGAACACGTATTATAATAATTACAACAAAGCATTTATATAGCGCAGTTTAGTGTCATTTCACTTAACTTTAGCTAAAAAAATATATAAATGATTTAAATAATTACATACTTAAAAACGGTAACTTAGTATCAGTGGTCATGTTCTTAAAATTATTCCTACAGTGTGTCTTACCCAATACAGATCTAATAATATAACACTAAATATACAGATTATACAAAGCGATGATGAAACAAAGAATAACAATAATAGCAGGACTAAAACATAATATAAAACAGGAAGCAGTTTGTGCTCAGAAATGAGAATCTTCTAGTAGACTTTTTTTTATTATTATTTATATTGGCTTTCTTTAACATAACATAACATAAACATAACATACTTAACATAAACGGTACAGAGCTGGTAACAGTAGATTAGAGTAGACTTTTAAAAAAGGTACAATAAGGAGGCAACCGAAACCCAGCAATTACCGTAAGTTTGAGAATATGGCTTATCATAAAATATTGAAAAGAAGTTAAGAATGGTGGGATTTTTTAAATAATTTTGTTGTTAAAGCCCGTTTAAATTCAACCAAATTCTGGAGATTAGTGAGAGCTGAAGGAAGTTTATTCAAAATGATCGGGCCTGTTACACGAAAAGAGCGATCATAGTACTGTGTTATGATGATAATGTATTAGTAATTTACTAAAATTTTATCAGGAAATCTATTATTAATTCATTCCTTAGGCTTGCAAATCCGCTTATAAACGGAATTTCCAATATTTCGTAGAGATTATTACTAAATTAGCAATTGTCGTTTTTCTCGGTGTGAGTAAATAGAACTCTGTGTTTATTCCTAACACTTTATTGCAAAAAGTTAAATATTCTAATACAGTTTACACAGACATTTAGTACTTGATTTTTTATAAGCATTATTACAAAATGGGACAATAAATAATACACATTGTTTTATCAGCTGTAGTACTAATGCAGATTTCCTAGTAGTATATATTTTTACTAATAAAGTTTATCGTTGTGTTTGAGTGCGTACTTATGATGATTGTTTTGATTAATGAAAGCGTTTTGTTAATTGCACGGTGAAAATAAAAGGCAGAATAATTCATGTCAATAATATTTTCAGTGTAAAGCTAAAATATGGGCGCTAATAAAGACAAACACGCGGCGCTTTATTTACATAAAAAAGTTTGCTTTAAATCTGCATAACTTGCAAGTAATCCTCGCAGGTTTACAAATAAAATTCTCGAGTAGTTGAGGCGAGGCAGGGGGTGTTGTACAGGGGATGTGGGGCGCAGTAAACACCCCGTAGAGAAGCGCGAAAGCCTACATCGGCGCTGAAAGCGGTCTAACGCGTCCCCGGGGCGGGCTTTGGCCGTACTCCCAATTATTTGGTTGTAGCCGCGACTTAACCAACTGAAAATTTGCTGAGGTCTTGAAAGAAACACCAACCATCCATGTTTTTGGAGCGTGATCACATTTACTTCGAGTCTTCGTCATTTCTATTATAAATGTGTTACTTCGAGTCTTCGTAATTTCTATTATAAATTTGTTACTTTAAAACTTTTAATACTTTCCTAATGAATAGGAACACGTGTTCATACACTTGTATTTGTTCTGATAATATACAATGACGAAATGCGAAAATATTCTAATTTTTTATAAACACGTTTTCCGACATCGCGTAACACATTCGTGTTTGGCTGAAAGACTATTGGGAAACCTATCAATTTATTCATGAAAGGCCTGCAATCCCATTTTTAACTGGATTATGAATAATTTGAATAGATTCTCAATAAATTAAGAATATTTGAAGTCAGTAAGTTTTCTCCGTGCAGACGATATATTTATTTTATTTCTATCTAGGAATTTATAGTGAAAATCATTTGGCAAATAGTCTTATATTTATTCCCAATGGACTATTCAATGACTAAATTATATGAAATTATTCGTGGATTATTAATTTTCCTACTCATTGTATTGTTTGCAAACAACTTTAGATTTCAATCATATTATTCCGCGCCTAATATATATATTTTAGGCGCGTATATATTTTATATGTATGTATATATTTATTTTTTTAAATTTTTATTGAAACATATAAACAAGGTTACAATTTTATAACAATATAAACACCAATATTTCAATCACTCTCCTAATAAAGCAGCTGCTTGTGTTTATAAATATAAATATGATTTAAGGTTTTCACGGCCAAAAGTATTTTTGATAAAATAACACATCTGCCCTGATGATGGACACTGCAATGCTGTCCGAAACGTTGGCTAAAGAAGAAGTTAGCGCAACACGGCATAACACCCCAAAAATAAATAACAATAATAAATATATATGTTTATATAAATATATATATTTAATATTTATTTTTTTTCGTTCTTTTGACTTTATGTCCTGGTTAAATCTTCCCCACAGGAAAAACTAAACCCTTCCACACACTTTTCCACAAATGATCATCTAGTCAATCCACATTATGCAAGTGCATTATATAAGCATAGTATATACAAAACAATAAAAGAACAACACGTTAACTCACCAGAGATCAAATGGGAAAATAATTCATCGACTCCAGATATTTTCATATTAGAGGGTTCGGCTCGGTGGAACTCCTAACTGAACCGACAAATCCTATTGATCCCTCAATATAAATATTTAAAAAATCTTTCGTAATCCTACATGTATATAAAATTATTGATTTGTGCATTTTTATGTAGAAACTCTTTGACAGATCTAAAACGCCTAAATTTTGAATGAGAGATCTAGGTATAATTCCAGTAGCCGAAATAACAAACGGTATATTTTTTATAGTAAAGAATGCCAAATTCTTTTTATCTCATTTCCTAAATCTGTGTATTTGCTTATTCTTTCATTAACGGATTTTTGAATATTACACGAATTTTGAATATCACCCTTGAGGTGATTTCTCACGGCGCTATATAAATTAGCCAAATATTATTATTATTATAACTTATTTTTTTTAATTTTGTCATATAAAACTTTATCGGGTCTATTATGACTAATCGTTCGGTCTGTTAGAATAGTTTATAATAATACCTAATATATTTTATAAAATTCGTTTTCTAAAAATGAATTTGTTTCGTATTCATAATATGGTATTATATTACGACAGTCAATCAAATTATGTTTTATGACCAAACTTTGGTGAATTATTTTTAAAATTTGATTGTGCCTAAATGTATACTCGGGTGGCGCTAATACAGAACTTCCCGATATAATATGTTTTATAGTTTCCAGAAAAGCCAAACATTTTCTACATAAATCATCAATTTGATTTGTTTATTTGATTATATACTTCCTATATTTTTTTAGTATTAATGACTCTATCCTAAATGGCAATCATAAATTCTTCTATTTCAATACTCAACCATTTGTTTGATGAAAGTTTGCCAACATACGTTTGATTGAGATAATTGAAGTGGTTTGCGTGAATAATTTTATTTGACCAGAAATCTAATAATTCGTGGTTGGGATTTAAAAAAATGTTGGCATTTTCGTCGTATAAATTTATAGGTGTAATGTTTCTAGCTGCTTTGCAAATTATTTTGTTCATTTCTGAGCTATTAGCTTTCCCATGGAACAAAGTTCTTCGCATTTCTACCTGATTATGTTTCAAAGAAGTTATTTTGACTATACCTCTACCTCCTGAATTTTTAGGTAAATTAATTCGTTCTATAGCTGAATTTGGATGATGGCAATTAAACTTTGTTAGCGTAGTTCTAATGAATCGTTCGTTCTAAGCTATCCCGTATTGGACTTTATATTTTTATTTATTTTTTATTTCGAAAAAAGGAAACATTTTTTTTAAATTGTTCTGTGGAAAAGATAAATTAATAATTCAACCAATTCATAATTGTGAGACATCACTAAACAGGGTACATATTATGTTTCATTTGTCTTTATTGCTTTTAAAGTATTTTTGAACATATTCAAATTACATTAGTTTGGATTCATGATAAAGAGAGCTTTCTACTCCCAGTCATATCACGGTGGGTCGACTTCGGGCCTTTGACACGTAACATTTTGTTTGAACTATGAATTCTTCAAAGAATTTTAATATGATAGCGATATTTTCCATATAGCGTTTGAAAAATGTGATAAAATTTTGACGGAATTCTGGGAGCCTCGTGATGAAAATAAAAACATTATTAATTTATCTCTAAAAGCAAAAATCAACATTTTGACGGCTGCGGTAAAAGAGTGACGGAGGGTAGATTTTTTATGTTGTTAAAAACAATGAGAAATTTTCAAATAGCTACATGATAATACCTTTAGAATATTTAGATGATTTCTATAGCAGTGTGAAAAATCATCCTGAGGATACTGTATCTTTACGTATTGATTTTATGGTAATAAAACTGGTTTCGTGAAATCGAGGAGAGATTTATAAACATATGTGTGTAAAAACTCTAATATAGTAAAAATTATTATTCCGCAATGCGAAACATAATTTAAATTTTTATTAATTTATCAAAAAAGTGACAATATATCGGAAAGTATTATATTCGTATAGTATATATTATAGAAGGTTATGGAAAATACATTTGAAAAATATGTTCCATTTACTAAATGGATGTATTCGAATTTCTCTTTTGTTTTCAGTAATGAATGAATGTAAGAACGAATGCAAATCTTGTAATTCAAAATTAACTAACTTTCCGAAATCCGATCGAGCTAAAACTCGGCAGAAAGACTCGTCGTCAATGATAATGCATTCTATTATTTTTTGGTGGTAATCACGCTTACACACATGGACATATACGCATTTCTCAAATCACATGACATCACATTTTAGTTAAAATATGAAATAAATGTCAATCCTACCCGATAGACACTACCCGTTGTCGACTCCAGCTCTTAGGCAGGAAGTCGAAATCTTCAGATAAATCGAAAAAGAATTTTAGATTTCAATAAAATTTTATAAGTTCAAAGAGATGGCGCAATTACGCCCAAAATTGAAAATGGATGTATAATAGTAGTGTTTTTGTGTATTTTTTTTTAAATAAATATCATCACAATTATCACACTAAACCACAAAATACTAGCCATAATCAGTCAAGAATTAAACAAAATTTATTTTAAAAATCAGTTTTTGCTGCTTTCTTTACAATTTTGTTACCTATGGAGATGCTATATTTTGACCGAGCACATCATTTTTTGCGTCATACAGAAATTTCTCTGTAAATTTAATTTTCAATTTTTCAGAATTCAAAATTGTCCTCTTTAAAAATCATATCCGCATTTTACACAACAAAATTGTTACAAAATGAAAAGCATCCGTAGTTTTTTTAAATATTTTAGTATCGGACAGCAATTAACTTTTTTTAATTATTTATTTATTTATTGACGCCCAATTGGGCTTTTAAGTACATAACAATTACAAATTTCATTTTTAACAACAGTATAAAACAAACAAAATATAAAATAGAAAATCAAAATAAAATATAATGATTTCTCATACATTATTTACATTTAAAAAATGATGGACTAATTTGGCTTTAAATGTATTGAAGTTTAAATTAAATATGTCAGCGACATCACTTAGTTCATTGCCCAACCTATGTATTCTTTCTAACACAGAATTCGTAGCGAAGTTATATTTTGTAGGTATATGTAAAGATAGCAAATTTATAGTGTCAGGGCAGTCCAACCTTGAATGAACAATTTTAGATAATAAAAGGAGATTAAATATTTTTCGCCTTTCAGATAATTTCGATAAGTTAAGTTTACTACGTAAATTGACATAATTGATATCAATAATAGGAATACCAATTTTGAAATTAATAAAACGTAAAAATTTATTTTGAATTTTTTCAACTTGTAATCAATGAGAATTGAAATGAGGACACCAAATGGTTGAATTGTATTCAACCTGACTTCTAACCAGAGACGTGCATAGTAATTTTATAGTTTTTATGTTATAGTCCTTAGCGATTCTGAGAATAAATCCAAGCATTTGTAATCCCTTACTGGTAATGCTATTAATGTGATTCAAGAAGCGTAATTTGGAGTCAAAGATAACTCCAAGGTCATTGAATTCAAAGACTCTTTTTAGATTGGCATTGTTAATTGAGTAGTCGAATAATAAAGAGTATAAAAATTATGTAGATAAAATATTGTAAAAGCAGTATCTACTAGTGTTAATGGGGTTAATTATTATTATTTCTAAAATGAATGCATGAGAGACTGGATGAAACAAATGCATATATTTAAATGTGTCATACCGATTAAATTTAATTACTAAGCTTCCACGGTTTTGTCATGCGACTCGTAATTAAGCCTTGCAAAGGCAATATGTCAGAATCATATCAAAAATGAGTCATCCTTCAAATACGTGAGAACAGATAAAAAAAAATTATATAACATTTTAGGTAATAAACCTCTGCTGTCCGATACACCCTTGTCAAAATCCTTATTTGATAAACATTTTATCAGAAAAAAAAGATTTTCCTTTAATTAAATAAATTAGTTAGCTTTGATACAATCATCAAAGAAAGCCGACAGATTTATTTTAAATTAAATTATTTAATATTACATTATTAAAGCAAGGACTTTCTGCGAAAACAGTCGTGATTTCGAAAGCATTTCATTTTGCATGCCAAATTTTCAATCGATCGATCAATACTTTATTTCTTCCCATCTTCGAGTACCAAAAACATTCCTCACCACTATTCACCCCTTCTCTGTGAAAAGTCCTTTAATAATACCCAATAAATCCATCAAAATGAATTCGTTCTCGCACATCCACGGGGTATTGGTAATCAATTTGATTGAGATACTCCAAGAGAAGCCTTCCTAGGAACTGAAGGCTCTAGAGTCTAGAGGCTAGCTCTAAACCCTTACCTACAGGGTGTGACCCGCCAAATAATTACTAAAAATACTCCAGGGATTCATTCGGTGGATCATTTCAGATGAGTCACGATGAACTCAAGTACGCTGCAATGCATTCACAAAATGAAACTCCTTCGTTCTTTAATTAAAAATTCCAAATCAACTATACGCAACTATGCTATATCTCTATTCACACCCATATTAAGGTTAATTGAGATAATACTAATGAATAACGCGTTACCTACGTTTTAGAAACTGTAGTTTTGTATTTAAATGTTCACTTAAGGGTAAACCTGATTTTCGTTATAAAGTACGTGTTCATAGATGGCGTTCATTATTGATAAATTAATTTTATTAAAATAAAGTTTTTACAAGTTATACTTTACAATAATAAGACGACATTTATTGTTAACGCCTGTACATACAAATAAAATATTGAATTGAATCACAAATACATAATTTTATTTGTATGCCTTTCTTGAAGGAATTGAGTTTTTATAGGGATAAAACTATTTATTTATCCTCATAATGTGTATGTAAGGGCGCAAACAAAAAATTGTCTTAGTATTATAAAGAATAACTTGCAAACTTGCTTCAATAAAATCGTTGCCGTCTGCGAACATGTAGATTATAACGAACGTCGCGTTTAACCTGAAGTACATGTATTTATTTATTAACGGACATCGTCCAAATTACAAAATAATAACACGAATACAGTAAAATTAAAAATACAGGAGTAGACAAAGGTACATGAAAGCAAAGACATATGGCATATATAATATAAGAAAATAAAGTGACAAGTCGAATCAAGTCAAGAATACGCCGTGGGTCAGGACCACAGGACACTTATAATATTCCGTCACTTGTTTAGCGACTGGCAAAAATCATTCAGACTTATCCCAAAAAAGTTAAGGTTTTGACTTGAGTTGACCAGTCTACACATTCTGGACAATAGTTAATAATATCCATAATTTGTCGAATGATGGTTGAGGAAGAGCAGTTCATCATTTCTGTGCGAGGAGATATTGAAGGGAATGAGTTGCAGTAGAGTAGGTGAATCAATAATACCATTTATAATTTTGAAGAAGCAAATGAGGTCATTTCTTTCCCGACGGACTTCCAAAGGAAAGAGGTTTAGAGTTAGTTCAATTTCATCATGTGAGTATTTGCCTTTTTCTAATCCTAGCCTCCTAGCAATCCCTCTTAAGAACCGAATACATAATACATTACCCAGACTTTTCAGTGAGCTGGAGTGGTAAGTTTGAAAAATACAATGTTAATTAATGATGTAGCTGAAAATATATTTTTTTTAATATTTTCAGGATACTTTTAGTTTTGGGAAGTGCAGCATCCTCCAACTAAAAAAAATGATACAAAAATCTAAATTTTGTAAGAAAACAAATATTTACAAATAAATGTCGTATTTTTCAATCATTTTCATATTTACCACTCTAGCTCACTGAAAAGTCACTGACCGCCACTGCTACACATAGTTATCGCATTTGAAAATACTGATATTTTTATATGATTTACCCAGATAAAGATATATCGGTTTGTGTACTTGTCTATGGCAGTTCTTAATTTACTAGGAAATTAAAGATAGTACAAAAAATCACTTCAGTTAACTTGAAAGACGTTTCACTGTAAGAAAGATACAAGACAACGACTTGACAATGTTACCGATGCTTTGAATTTCTCTTCTTTTTTTCAATCAGGAACGTAAAAATTTGTAGCGCGTGCCATTGATAAAATTAATCCGAATGAGGTTCTTCATTGACCTGAATAATATCATATTTTGTAAGGTACACCCTATGGGAGTACAAGCAGAGTAGAATAGGCAGTTGGTTGGCATGGCAACCCTCGTAGCCGGGGTTAATTTGGAATACGCTGTGCGTGCTAAGCAATCTAAACATTCCTCTTGAAGAGGATAGCGAATTGATTCACAGAATCTTTGAATCAATTTGAATATCGTCGATAATACTCCATATCCAATGCACTTCATCAGTGCTACGGATGATTAAACCCCATAATATTATTAATTTATTGGCATTTATATAGCGCAGTTTTCTGTCATTTCACTTCAAGTGCGCTTAACTACAACAAACTTTAAATCGGTAATTTAGTATTAGTGGTCATGTTCTTAAAATTTTTCCTACAGTGTGTCTTACCCAATACAGATCTAATATTATAACACTAAATATACTGTTTATACAAAGTGATGACAAAACTTAGAAAAACAATAACAGTAGGACAGGACAAAACAAGAATTAGAACTAAAAACATAATATTAAACAGGAGGCAGTTTGTCCTCAGAAATTAAGTTTTAGAATATGGCTTTTTATAAAATATCGAAAAGAAGTTAAGATTTATGAATGGTAAGATTTTTTTTTTAAATTTAGATTATTTAAATAATTTTGTTTAGCCCATTTAAATTCAGCCAAATTCTGGAGATTAGTAAGAGCTGAGGGAAGTCTATTCCAGACGAGCGTCAAAAACATATCCAACAAGCAACTACAAATACAACATTTGGGCGAAAAAGCTTCCCTTACAATTGTACGAAAATTCGCAACAAATCCCACTCTCATTCAAAACTCATACAAAACATTAATATTATAACATTTAAATTTCAAATAAAAAGCTGGATACAAAACAAAGGAAGATCAGAAATAGATAATATACACCTAAATTACTTAATTGAACAAAAAACACTATGCAATATATTTATAATTATTTCAGAAAAAAAATTCTTTTAATGTGAATAGCGCACAAGAGTCCCAACTGACCCCAACCGTCTGGATCCAGTAAGACTATGGAATCTCCAATTAGAGTAGGTTGTGAAGGTTCGGGAACATTGGAGGGGAAGAAGATGGGAAAAAAGAGGAAGGTAGGGAAAGTACCTGGCTATTAAGATCTGGTCACCAAACACGGCTAAAGACATTTCAAGTAACATTTCAATTCTGAATGGTGGCCAGGAATGTGCCGCAAGTATACTATATATTATTTTAAATGAATAAATAGTGAAATAACACAAATTAATCACATCAAATTTATGTGGGCACGGCGGGAATTAAACCCGCGACCTTCAACTAGCTAGTCGAGAACTTTACACCTCAACCACGGGGGGCTAAATATATTTATAATTTGTTCAAATTATCCATACTACTGAATTTTCAATAGTATGTAAGCGAAAAGTTCAGCACTGGGGATTCGGATGAAGATATAATTATCTTTATTTGTTGCGAAAAAGGAAGATAAACTATTGTTATTTTTAAAAAAAAAGGTAAAAAAGGAAAAAGGAAAACACAGCTGTTCTTCATAAATTGACCACTAATTGGTTTCATCAATTAGGTAGAAAGGAGAGTGAACTTTCACTACACAAAAAATGAAATCAAACACAAACCAAAAACAACAACAAAAACTCCAACAAAAAATAAACCATGTAAAAGATACCTTTATGTTCTAATCTTTATCATTATGTGCATATATGTACATACCTAGTACTTTTAAATTAGAATGCTACTCAAGCAGCAGTTAATCTTATGTTTAATTGGATATTTTATTTTATTCTATTTATTCTCTTTGTTATTCATATTTATACAAAATATGTTAGTTGGCTTAGGCACCAGTTAACCCTTTCAATACCAGACTTTTTCCAGCCAACGAAAAAAATGTTTGTCTACATTATTGAGTTCTGTGATTTTTTTCAATATTTTTACAAAAAAAATTTTTTTTTTTTCCATACGGTTTTCGAAATATTTCATGTTCCTGAGGAAGAACATTGGGGCTTAGGGGGTGTAAGTCAAAGAACGGGTAGTACAAGGAGCAAACATAATTTTAAAGTGTTTTTAATTGTTTAAATAGAAAATAAATACACAAAAATCAATTCTATTAATCTGTAAAGACAAGCATATTAAATTGCAATTTAATATTATGCTAAAATAATTTTAGTAAAAAAGAAAAAATCAAAATAAATATATTTTTTTAAAAAACGGACCATTACCCTAAATTAACGTAAGAATAAAAAATAGAACAAAAATATTAGTGGTGAAATAAAACAAAACAATTTCTTTCTCTTTGGAGACACACACCGACATTCGTGCTTTTGCCCGTGTAAATTTCAAAATCATAGACGAGCCCACTGGCTCCCGCTTGGGAGAAGACTTTGATGCCCCACTTGTGTGGCTTGTTTTTAATATATTAATTCAAATTACTCTCCCTTTGAACGATATCATGTGCTCGTCTACAGAATTGAATTCCTCGGGTTCGATCTTGGCCATATTTTCAAGGAGGGCATTTACCATCGGCCTTATTTTAAATAATTTGTCGTAACCCTCTTGTCCTCTTGGAATCAACGAGCTATTGTCATTTAAATGAAGACACCAGCGTAACTTAGTGAAACGATTTCTAGGCATGACATCAACGATGAGAGAGAGCCTCGTATCATTGGCCCAGTAAAGGTGGGATGCCGGATACTTAAGGATACCCATAATGATGTGGTGTTGACGCTGGTGCTATTTTCTTGAACTGAATACAAATTTGTCTCCTCAACAATATTTTTTATAATATTTTCATCTATGAAACATAAAAATATTGTAGAGCAGATATATCCAGTGGTGGTTTTGAGAAAGTAACATCACAGTAGGAGTCCACATAATCGACATCTTTCTTGATCCATCGTAGATCGGTTCTCCGTCCATGGGAAGCTGAGGCTTCACCGGGCTGTCCTTGCAGCACGGTGCAGGACTCTGGCTCGTCTTCCACTGGCTGCTGCCTCTCTTCCAAAGTCTATAATTAAAAATATATACTTTATGGTTTCATTTAAAACCCAAATTTGTTCATATTTAAATCTACTTCAAACGCAATAATCGCTGTAATATAACAATAAGAAATAATGACAACAGTACTTACATGGACTGCCACATCCATTCCAAGAGCTTGGCTCAATGCCTCCACATTGGTTTCCTCTGCAGCATCCTGGAAATAATCAACTGACCAGCCCTCTTCATCTTCATCTTCCAACTCCAACTCCACGTCGGAAATATCTCCTTCCAGCATCACGGTGATCTCCTCATGTGTCAAACCACGATGCTCCATCTATAAAAATGAATAAAATAAGTTTGAGTCTACCGAAAAATAATAAAATAAATTAATATATCTTGAAAGAATCAAATAAAAACAAGTAAAACAATATTAAAGGCCAAAGAAAGATTTCTATGAAAAACATCCACGAACGACCAAAGTGCCAGCTCAGGAACATGAATGTTATTACCGAAAACCAAATGAAAAACCAATGTTTTTGAATGGAAATCATATTTACATATCAGATTAGACATGTATATACAATAAAATAATTATTTTAAACAGAAATATGCGATATCTTACCTTTAAAATAATGTTGAAATCCGAGAAATGTCAAACCGTTAAAAGCTGCAAAACACGCGTTTTTAATTCGAAATAACAGTAATATTATGTGTTTCCAGTACGACATTTGTTCTATTCCTTATAAGCAATATCTTCCTCAAGCGATATGCAAAATACGGGGCTATTTGGTTCGTAAAATCAAGAGAAATATTTTTTTTTCCTTCGTTTTCCTCCAGAAGAACTCTGGTAAGGAAAGGGTTAAAAGTACATATACCTATTATTTCATTATTATTTTAATGCTATACTTATCAAACAACTAATCAAAATGTTAATACTCATTCTAATTTGTCCTAAAACGGGAATCCTCCTAGTTGGGCATTCAAAACATTTCTTAAATAATGTATATAAATGTATAATCTTTTACTAAATAAAAATAAATAAATGAAAAATTTGAAAAAATCTTAATTAGTTAAATTACGATTACCGTCTAGAGAATATAAGTAAGATAAGATCAATAAGGATAGAAGATGGCAACATCAACCCTTTAAAAAAATATACGTGTCTGAACAAAGTTATACAAAAACATAAGCAATTTTTTATTTTTATTTATGTGTAAAAATAAAATGTGATACTGAAGCCTTATAGCAAATGCTGAGATTCCCCATATTTTAATTTTCCGAGGTTCGAAGTTTACTGACCAAAATGACCAAGCATATTTTGGCAGTTGGAAAATGCAAACCATAAAATATAGGATCTATTTTATCCGGTTTCTATTGCAAATTCAAAGAGCTTTAGTTTAAAATTATTTTTTTCTGGACTCACTTTGATTGTAATTCAATATTTCATTCAATTATTAATGCTTTAATGGAAAATCTTTCATTAAAACTCGGGAGATGATGAAAAACATATTTTTGTTGGTACATATTACATTATTTATAATACTGTGCTTTATAACTACGGAATATTTTGTAATTTCAAAAGTCCCAGGAATACAGAGCAGAATTGATCATAACTTAGTCGGGTCTTGGTGATATCTGAATAATAGAAGCCAATGTATTAGAAGATACGAATTAATCAAAACGAGTTACTTTTTCGATAAATTGGATCTCCACTCCCAGCAGAATAAGTCCCCCTCATTTCCAAACTGTTATTATTGCTGGTTTTGGTTTAGTAATTATGTTTATTTCATAATAATAATACCTAATCAGTTTATTTGTTTATTTGCAAAAACAGTATGAACCAGAACATTGCAATATCGATAATTAACATTTACTGTTATGTTAAAGGAATGTGACGGAAAAGATTGCAGAGATTTAGTTCCCCCAGAGTATATCGAGTGGATAATTTCGTCATACCGGACAAAAAAATAGCAGTGACATTTCATTACCTTTTCCTCCCCTGAGGACAAAAGCTACACTTGGTTTCCTAGTGTTTAACACTAAAGACCTGAAGACGGGTTGTTTCAGAGAATTTGAACAATTCTTCAAATTTCTAAGTGAATTGTTAAGTTCTGCGAAAGATTTTTATTATTAAGTATTGTTATTATTTCAGTTCTTTCAAGCAACTAGCCTTTAGTGATATAATAACAGAACTTGATTAGGACTTTCACGGAACCCATAAATGAACGTTTAAATTTGATGAATTGTTCAAATTCTGTAAAACAACCCATCCTTAACTGCCAAACATATTTTAAAGTATATTATTACCATTGTATACATGGGTCTAATTGGACCCGAATTCAATTAGTGTAAATATTGTTTTAAGAATTTTTGTTAATTTTTATTAGTAATTAAATTTGTTTTAATATTATGTTTTGCACAAAGTGATAAAATTACCCAATATTAAAGATATTCACCTACTAAAACCCTGTGTTTTGTACAAGAATACCACTATTATTGATATGGACTCGTTAATTCAATATTTTTTTAATAAATGGCGTTTTTTTACTAAATATAAAGAAACATTTATTAAATATACACACAAACTTAAAAAATAGTTACATTTTTTACACATTTTTTGTTTTTAATGAGTTTTTATTATTCACAATGTACATTTGTTAGGTATAAAAACACACATTTGTACATTGTGAATAATAAAAACTCATTAAAAACAAAAAATGTCTAGAAATTGTTACATAGTGAATGCCAAAGAAATACAAAAAATTGTAAACATTTTTTACATATTACAAGTATGTTGCAATGATCATTACAAATAATGTTAGTTTTATTGTCCTTTTGTCGAGGGAAAAGAGCATACATAAGTTAAGTCTGACTCGAGAGAGGACGTAACTCCGAAAATAACAGTTGACACTGGACTCACGTGCAGTTTTCTGTAGAATTACGTGCAACTGAAGACTTTTGAATTTTGTCGATCGTTTGACCCGGTCTATTTCGACCCATGTATACCAGTTAAGTTTTAACTGGGTATCCTTTATAAAATAAATATATAATGCTGATTTTTGGATATCGATGACACAAACCCTAAGAATTTTCAGTATTTTGTTATATTTTGGAAAACAACAGTTATAATATCTTATAAAGCATAGTGATATGTGTAATTATTAAACCAATAAGAGTTAAGTTTTAACTGATGTGTCAGTGAATATAAAATAGTTTTACTAGCGTGAATTTAATGGTGGGAGGGAGGAAAAGTGAAAAAAATTAAAAGGGGATGAATCTAGTCTGCGTTGAGTAATATGTATTGTTTAAGTGTTAATCATTGATTTTAGATTTTAAAACGTTTGGTGCTATATTAAACGAGTCGAATTCACTGTATGAAGTGTTAAAAATGTATGAAGCGCGGAGAATGAATGTGTTTTGTTTATAGTTCGTTTTGCTTTGAAGGATGTTTGATGTCTGGTTTTGTCTGGTTTGTCTGATGGGCACTCTGTATTTGTTTTTTTGTAGTAGTTCCGAACATTCTATCATAGAGATATTTTTTGTAAAAATAGTACATCTAACAAAAGTACGTCTCACAACAGTAGTTTGAAATTGACAGCAAGATGAAGTTGTAGCGAAAGTCACTTCATCATACTTCCAGACATCTCGGTATTGGAGAACACTAAATAAGTCCGCTGCGCAGTCTTTGGACCCTGGCCCGGGCAATATTATTATTTCTCTTCCCCGGGTTAACGCTGATTGCGAGAGCTCTATTAAAACGCCTGATAATCCGACTAATTAATTAGTTCCCGGAACTCTCCAGTCTGAAAGCACTACATTAAGACTTGGAACACGCCTATAAGGATTTATATATTTCTAGGTTTTATAATAAATATTATGTATCGCTCTTAAGAAATATTGAAATGAGTTGACAAAAATCTGTAAGTAGCTTTTATAAATCGACTAACTGAAGTCTTTTCGAAATCGCACGTGGACATTAGTTATTTTACTCTTAATTTGAACGTCAAGTGTGCAAAATTTCGTTAGTAAGTGTCAAAGTTCTGCTTTAATTGATGTAAAATGGAAATGGGGTGTGGTTTATCTAAATCTTATTTAGACAGATCGAAATTTCATCGATGAATAAAACTGTAGATTTGTATAAAAAAAAAACTTACCCACACATATAAACTCTTCTTTACATGTATGTTTAGATTCTGAGAGAACAGCACATTGTATGAAAACTATTCGTTCGAGAGATCAAAAGAGACAAAAATCAAAGGATGTGAAGAAAAAACGAGCACTTATGTCAATTACCTTACAAAGGCAGTGCTGCAAATACCCTGTACCCTTTTCCTCGTTATTAACATACATTATAATATTTGAGAGTGTTTTTATTTATTTATTTACGAGTTTCGTCCCTTTTTCCGTGTTTCAAGTGTTCTTCCATCACATATATTTTGAAACCTTTAGATTTATACATATTGTACTTGAAAACTTTTCTAATCATAAAATAATGATAACAATGTGACATTTATCTACAAAACACGTTGAATCCATGCCACATTTATTAAATGTTATTGTTTGTTTGCAGAAACGAGAAGTTCTACACGTGCTGTGACGAACCATACCTAGATATCACCTTCAACATCACCATGCGGAGAAAGACTCTCTTCTACACAGTAAACATCATCATCCCCTGCATGGGAATCTCCTTCCTCACTGTGCTGACATTCTACTTGCCTTCCGACAGCGGAGAGAAGGTACCTTACCATTATTCTTTCAAATATAGTCCTTTGTCAGCTTTGAAGACAAGTTTTCACTGTGTGATTTCAAGTCTGTGACAATGCTTGAGTTTTTTTTTTTTTTAATGTTATACTTCACAAGAGCGTACCTGTTTGTGCAGTGCAAAGTCAGGGGAACTACAATACAAGCCCAACAATGTTGTAATGAAAGCAGGGACTGTATGAAGCAATTTATTAATGCGTGTTTTGAAGAGGTTGCGAAGGAAGATTCCGGTAGCACGTTTCACATGACTCACATAAAAAATAGTCCAATAAAAGACCCGTTATCTTGAAGCAAACATCAACTGTTTACGGGTGTTCCACTCGTGTCTGTCGAGTCTCGTGTACGTGCACTGGTGCACAGGTGATCCATTCTGTTAGCTTCTTCGAGTAGGATCCATAGAAACAGATTCAACAGATCGTAGAACAGACTCAGCATAACTATATTTCATCTGTGCATTCGATCTGTTAACAACGTCTTGTCAAACGGATGAACCGCCCTCCTTTGCACACAACCAAATAGGTTTATCAGGTATTTAAGGTTGGCTCCTAAATTCAATTGTTGGTTGTTCTTGAGATTTGTACAAGTATTTGGTTACTATTGAAGAATCTGCTGGCCCTACATAAGACGCACAGTGTCTTAGAAGCCTGATTTACTCGATCTTCTATAGAGCCTCGATACTTAAGCCGGTCTGAGATACATACTTGAAGCATTTCAATGGATATTCCGCCTGTCATCCGATTGTCACGCCACACGTCCAACATAATCCCATTTGAGTGTAGAGATCGTGACAGTAACATCGGTTACCTGTTCTCTGTCGGCTTTGGATCTGTTCGTTAGTTTTTCTGTCTCCCATCTTGGAGAGACAGATCATTGTTGCAAGCAGCCGTCTTAGTCACGACACGAAGTTTTATGTGGATGTTCGAGTTGCGTCTCTGTCAAAAATTTGTGTTAAATACCACATCGATTTGAAAAAAAATCGAGCAATAATTGTCTGGTTTGAGATGTTTTCTAAAAATTCCAGCACAGCAGATATCAGAGCTATAAAGGATCTGCATGAAATAGCACGAGTTAGTAATAGTTAGTGAGAAAATTTATTACAAGAAAAATAATCTTTAATTTAAATGAAAATAAACTTTGAATTTTCTTATGAAATCGTCGAATCAATATGTAAATGTTAAAAGGTTCGAGGATTATATTCATTGGAAAATAAAAACCGCAGCCAAGCGTAAAAAAATATTCAGTGCTTTGGGCTTGTATCTAATACTTTCCATGACAAACCACAAATCCAATTATAAAAGCTTTCAAAACAATTTTTCGCATAGATAGTATCCATTATTGAATTATAACAGCGAGGCCTTTACTGGTTTGTTGTTATACACATTTTCTATGAACGACATTATATACACGTTACACATTATATACACGTTATACACATTTTCATTTTGTAGTTATCCGCAGTGAATTGTTTTCGATACTCTTGACACTTATTGAAACTGTTATTCGCACCGTAGTTGACAGAGATAATTGATTGCACTGATTGTGATATTGACCACATCGAATTATAATTTTGAATTCTCATGTTTTTAAACTTCGTACTAACTATATTTATTTATGTATTATTCATTAACGCGCTATCGGACTTTTACAGATAAAATTGACAATTTATGAATGTAAGTGTAACATAATACCTACATGAATAATAGCATAACTAACTAACCATCACGCCGTTTCTCTGCAGGGGTAGGCAGAGAGGACGGACCGCCAAACAACTCGGTCTTGGCACATACTTCTTGCCTCATTCACATACATACATCGTCTCATACATACTCTTCTATTATTCTGACTCTTGACATCGCCCGACTCGAATATCTGATTCACTTGATCGTGCTATGTCTTCCTCGGGCGTCCCCGACTTCTGCTACCATTCGCATTTGCATCATATATCCTCCTTATACTCCTATCTTCGCTCATTCGCTCTAAATGCCCAAACCATCTAAGCGTCCCTTTCTTAATCTTACTCATTACGCTTACATCAGCCTTGCACTCTTTGCGGGTCTCCACATTCCTCACACGATCAAACATGGTTTTACCACACATACGCCTCAGGGATCTCATTTCAACAGCATTTAATCAAATACAAAAAAAATAAAAATCAAATACTAATACTAAGATTAATATCAAATCCGAATAATAACTCCTAGTATTGTAAATAAAGCAATGTTTCAAATATAAAGTAAGAATGTACATTGTACGTTCGTATGTGCATACAATTATTCATGTTTGTTGCAAACCAGTAAGACTGAAAACAGGAAAATAATTTACGCGTAAGGTACCTATATAAAAAATAAATAAAGATATAATATACTGATATGTATTATAAAACAGAAGTTTAAAAAAAATAAGAAAAATCATAGCGGTTAGAAAAAAAAACTAATAAGTAATGGCAAAATACCAATGCTGTAATTAATTTCGAATTTAAATAATAGTACTTAAAATGGTAAATAAATCAAAGTATGATGTATAAATCAAGTATGTCTGTACATGCATACAGTCATTAATTATTAATACAGTCACTAGCGTGTAAAAAACAAATTAACTAAGGAGTATGTGATTTAAACATTCGAAGGTATAGGTAAAAGACTTTTTTAAAGCTAATAAAGAATACAAGTCAATAACTAGCAAATAGGTCTGAAATTAGTTGCCTTTTAAAACTAACAAAATTACTAACACCAAATATATCAATAAGTTCACAGTGTTTGTTTGCAAGGTGATGAATTCTTGGAATTGGTGAATAAATAGAGTAGTTAGTATTGAGGTTATTGTTACATTTATTCATACACGTTATAAGATCAAGATACGTTTATCGTTTATGATATGCGAATAGAAATGTAGAAGGCCGCGCCAATTCCTTTTAAAGGACGCCAACATAGAATTTATGGAATTTGAGAAAAAGTTGTGGATGAATTATTGACGGGAGATCGTTAACACGGAGAGGGGGAGGGTGGAGATTAGCGTTAAGACGCTGTTTGTATTTCATCACAACATTCTACAAACGACCCTCTTAACTACTAAACTTTTGCTCTTACTAAATTTATTATAAATGAAATAGCATCTTTAGAGATGCTGTGTGAACGTCGTTTTTTACGATGTGGTGAGGTGAATTTAGATCTAATGGTAAGTATACATTTGCAAACCGAAACGCGAGCTGAGAATTACGGGAAAGGAACGAAACAACTGCAAGCGGCGTTTCGTGACATTTGCAGTTGTTCCGTTCCCATAAGTTGAGAATCAGCTCGGCAGTTCGGCTCGCATATGTATACGTAGCATAAGACTATGTTTTAGAAGTGAGTAAATACAAATTCCAGTAAACTCATAGCTGAGCCAGTACCGAAGTGATCAATGACTCTTTTTCCTTGAAGCACTACTTATTAAAATATTTAGTTTATTTGCGGCACGTTCCAGATGGTAAGATACTCTCAGTAGCGCGCCGGTGTAAGACCACCATTCAATTTGTACAGGGTCAGCAGTTGTAATTTTATAGTAGACATCTACAAGCCCTTTACAATGTACCGTACATCCAGCTACTGAGGAAAAAAATTGACTCTAGCGTTATTTATCGTACACAAGATCGATTACTGAAGCACGAAATCTGAAGGATCAACATAGCTTTTTGGAAATCAACATACTTGTAAATGGTTTGAAAAATTATTATGTTTCAATTGTTAATTAGCGAACCAATTCAAGAGTTGTTAACCACCTGAACTCTTCTTGTAAAACAAGAAAATATTTCGTTTTTCTTTTATGGGTATTAAAAAGTGAATATTCGAAACTTTCACCTTAGTAAAAACTGATCAATTAGTTGCCTCCAGACCGTGAACCAGTCCCACCTAGAAAATTGTTTAAAACCACTTTATTATGACACATTTTATTCTTAAATATAGACCCCTCAACTGTCAAAGCAGTTTGTCAGTAGGTAATGTTCGCAATATTAATCATAAAACAAACGCACACATTTGACGACAAGCCACAAGATATAATATAGACACAGAAGAATAACATTTCAAGTGACTATATTACGAAGACGTAAAATACATAGACAGATAGATATAACACATACTCACGGGCATACACACACTCAAAGGCACACAGCATACTCAAAGGCATACATACACTCAAAGGCACACAACATAATCGGTTCCATGATAACTCAATACAGTGACAATTCAACACACTTTTAAAAAGTGATATAAAGTCATTAGAAATTAAATAAAAAGTTGAAAAACGATGAAAAAAAAGTTTTTAACAAACCTAACCTACTTAACTCAGTTAATAAAGTTTTTGTTTCATCACTTTCCATGACTTTATATAACTTTTTAAAGATAAGATGAGTTATCATTGTGATGATTTATCTGGTCACAATCCAATACATGGTTCTCGGGGCGGCGGTACCAATACACGCCTCCCAAAATGATGACGGGAGAACATAGCGGCTTATTGGATATATGTCCAGAATGGGACAATAAGATGAATTTATTTGTTTATTCAATATACTAGAATTACTTATTATTTAGGAGTTTTCTGATTTTTATCCTTTGTTATCACAGTTTTCAACTCATGGGCGAATACTACCCAGAAATGTTAAATCATGTGCCTTTAGTTTGAAAATGGGATCGCTTGAACATATTTTAGAAGCTTCATCAGAGCACATCACTTTGTTTAGACTTTTTTATCATTTTGGAAAAAACATAAATGGGTTTATTATATATCGTGGCAAATTAAGTTTTTAAGAAAATGATCTAAAAACATTTACATATTTGTGCCTGAACTTCGAAAAGTAAAACACGCCTTTGTTGGCTGGTGTAAAGCGGAAATTTAAACCTTATCGCCATCTACATAAGGAATATTTTTGTTAGCGGCTCGATTCCAAATGTTATAGGACGTTGTTACTTCGCCTTAAAAATATGATTGTTATTAAAATTATTGTTAATAAATGAAACGAAAATACTTGGTTTTAAGTCACTTTATTGATATATTTTTACTGTCTACCGGTTTCGGTACCTCGGTACCATCATCAGGACTGTTATAAAAAATACTATCAAATACACATATACAGGGTTTTCCAATAAGAGGTGTTATTTTGATATTCAATCGTAAAAGATCAATGGTTTCGTTGCTTGTGTAGCACGTAGTGCCATCTTGTTGAAATTAAACGTTGTCCAGATCAATACCATCCAATTCCGGCCATAAAAAATCTTTAATCATCTCTCGATAGCGCAATCCATTCACCGTAACTGTTGCTCCAGCCTCATTTTCAAAAAAGTAAGGTCCAATGACTCCGCCGGACCATAAACCGCACCAAACAGTCACACGTTGAGGTTAGAGAGGCTTTTCAACAATAACTCTTGGGTTTTCCGAGCCCCAGATGCGACAATTGTGCTTGTTGACGAAGCCACTAAGGTGGAAATGGGCCTCATCACTCAAGATGATTTGCATTTGATTCACTCAAGTGAATTTTAATAATTTCAATGCGTTGTTGAAGCGTGTATCGTTCCATTTTTAGTTATGTAGTTTCTACTTTTCAAATGTTAAAAAATGACAGCTTCAAAAGTAACATCTACCGAAATAGCGGGCTATTTAAAATAACACCTCTTATTGGAAAATCCTGTATATACAAATATTATCAAGAAAGAAAAGAACAGTATACTAGAGTGGGACAGTGCCTCAGTTGTGGGAGAGAGGTGGGGGAGGTTAGTGTGGCATAAGTGAAGTAATGGGCTGACGTTTAAATTTAATTGCTTATTAATTATTTCAACCTTTGAATTTACCGATTTTTTTTACAAAGCTTCTAAATTGTTAAGTCTTAAACCTATTTCATTTTTGTATAGGACTTTAATTCATGTATGACGGTTAAAAGTTTGATATTTATTAATTAATGTTCCGCGAACCCTGAAATACCTGAAATTGAACAATAAAAATTATTGTTAGTAATTATAACACACATTAATTATATCAGTTGCGATGCAGCTCGTGTTAAAAAATACTTATTCTAATCTCGAATTCACCGAGATTTGACTGAAAAATGTCTATCTTAGAAATAGGTGGCTTAATAGCTGTGTCATTCTCCCCATTCTGGTAGGTTGGTCCCGCTTCTTGGAAAAATAAAAAGCCTGTGCTGCCTAGCTCTAGTGAAGTTATCGGGGACATAAAACGTAATACGATCCAGAACATTCGGATTGCAAATGTATCCATTGAGCAACTTATGTGCTACTAACACCAATGCAATTGTTCTCTTAACCCTTCATTCTAATTTGTTCGCTTTTGGGAACAACTCATATGGTCTCATAGAAATTTCGACTAAATTGTTCGCTTTTGGGACTCGTGTGGTCTCACAGGAATCGTTGTAAGTTCCTTAATGGTGAGAAATATGATCTGAACGGTGTTAAAAATATACAACGCTTTATGTTCAAATCTAGAAGTTAAAATGTGAGCCTTTATGAAACCAAAGGTACGGACCGCAATTTGATTTTTTTTTATAAATAATGACAGAAAAGTTTGATGGCTATAACGTCTGTAATAGATTTTTCTAATAAAAAAGTGTGTTCTTAAATATTTTTTCGTTTTCAGTTATTTTAGTTACAAAAAACGTAAAATGAGCCATTACATTTCTTATTTATTTTTGCAGTCTAAATTTTCTGTTTATTTCTAATAATAAAATAGGAGAGCGTATTTCATCATCTTTTAAAACAGTTTTTAGTTTTCTGATATAAGTAAAGCGTAAATACTCCGACTGCCAGACGATCTAATCCTAGCATTCCAGTGAGAAATAAGGAGGGATACAACAAACATACCCAAACTCTCGCATGTAAAGGTATCGTATAAACTTATGTCTCGAAAATAATTATTTTAATCGAAATAATAATAATATTTCCTGACTTTACCTGGCCAGTGAAGGAATAAATTCAAAGCTTGAATTTGACTGGCAACATTTTTCGTGAATTTTGGGACTGTTTCCGCCAGGGAGGCACTTCTTGAATTCTCGCCGTTTTGGGTGTGCGACGACGATTCGATTATGTTACATAATCAAAGTTATTGACTTGCTTTTTAACTTTCGGGAAATCCTTGTTGTTAAGGGTGATTGTGCCGCGTGCCATCGTGATATTTTGAGTTTTCAAAATGAGTACTTTCTTTTCGTTTTTAATTTAAAGTATTCTGAGTGACACCTGGAGTTTTTGCTTCTCCCTTGTTAGTCGAAAGCCATCTGCCGCTGGAGATGATGGAGTACTTATTTAATACTGAAATTGAGTCGTTCACGGAAATGCCTTATTTGTGTTCCCCCTCGATGGAAAAGGCTTCAACGTGTCCCATCTACCAGCACGTTGGTGGCTACCCTAGCTTTAAGGAGCGAGCTCACCTTTGAATGAATCAGCTCTGCGGGATGCTGTGGATAGATTCAGGGTCGTGACGTACAAGAGATCTTGCTCCTGCCTTTTGCCCATCCGAGTTGTTCCACGTACTTTCTACGTAGTTTTTTAGATTAGCTCAGTTTTACGTCGGGTCCACAGGTATGATGATTGTTTGATGGATCCAGGGTTGTGACGTACAAGAGATCTTGCTCCTGCTTTTTGCCCATCCGAGTTGTTCCACGTACTTTCTACGTATTTTTTTAGATTAGCTCAGTTTTATGTCGGGTCCACAGGTATGATGATTGTTTGATGGATCCAGGGTTGTGACGTACAAGAGATCTTGCTCCTGCTTTTTGCCCATCCGAGTTGTTCCACGTACTTTCTACGTATTTTTTTAGATTAGCTCAGTTTTATGTCGGGTCCACAGGTATGATGATTGTTTGATGGATCCAGGGTTGTGACGTACAAGAGATCTTGCTCCTGCCTTTTGCCCATCCGAGTTGTTCCATGTGCTTTCTACATGATTTTTTTAGATTAGCTCAGTTTTATGTCGGGTCCACAGGTATGATGATTGTTTGATGGATCCAGGGTTGTGACGTACAAGAGATCTTGCTCCTGCCTTTTGCCCATCCGAGTTGTTCCATGTGCTTTCTACATGATTTTTTTAGATTAGCTCAGTTTTATGTCGGGTCCACAGGTATGATGATTGTTTGATGGATCCAGGGTTGTGACGTACAAGAGATCTTGCTCCTGCTTTTTGCCCATCCGAGTTGTTCCACGTACTTTCTACGTATTTTTTTAGATTAGCTCAGTTTTATGTCGGGTCCACAGGTATGATGATTGTTTGATGGATCCAGGGTTGTGACGTACAAGAGATCTTGCTCCTGCCTTTTGCCCATCCGAGTTGTTCCATGTGCTTTCTACATGATTTTTTTAGATTAGCTCAGTTTTATGTCGGGTCCACAGGTATGATGATTGTTTGATGGATCCAGGGTTGTGACGTACAAGAGATCTTGCTCCTGCTTTTTGCCCATCCGAGTTGTTCCACGTACTTTCTACGTATTTTTTTAGATTAGCTCAGTTTTATGTCGGGTCCACAGGTATGATGATTGTTTGATGGATCCAGGGTTGTGACGTACAAGAGATCTTGCTCCTGCCTTTTGCCCATCCGAGTTGTTCCATGTGCTTTCTACATGATTTTTTTAGATTAGCTCAGTTTTATGTCGGGTCCACAGGTATGATGATTGTTTGATGGATCCAGGGTTGTGACGTACAAGAGATCTTGCTCCTGCCTTTTGCCCATCCGAGTTGTTCCATGTGCTTTCTACATGATTTTTTTAGATTAGCTCAGTTTTATGTCGGGTCCACAGGTATGATGATTGTTTGATGGATCCAGGGTTGTGACGTACAAGAGATCTTGCTCCTGCCTTTTGCCCATCCGAGTTGTTCCATGTGCTTTCTACATGATTTTTTTAGATTAGCTCAGTTTTATGTCGGGTCCACAGGTATGATGATTGTTTGATGGATCCAGGGTTGTGACGTACAAGAGATCTTGCTCCTGCCTTTTGCCCATCCGAGTTGTTCCATGTGCTTTCTACATGATTTTTTTAGATTAGCTCAGTTTTATGTCGGGTCCACAGGTATGATGATTGTTTGATGGATCCAGGGTTGTGACGTACAAGAGATCTTGCTCCTGCCTTTTGCCCATCCGAGTTGTTCCATGTGCTTTCTACATGATTTTTTTAGATTAGCTCAGTTTTATGTCGGGTCCACAGGTATGATGATTGTTTGATGGATCCAGGGTTGTGACGTACAAGAGATCTTGCTCCTGCCTTTTGCCCATCCGAGTTGTTCCATGTGCTTTCTACATGATTTTTTTAGATTAGCTCAGTTTTATGTCGGGTCCACAGGTATGATGATTGTTTGATGGATCCAGGGTTGTGACGTACAAGAGATCTTGCTCCTGCCTTTTGCCCATCCGAGTTGTTCCATGTGCTTTCTACATGATTTTTTTAGATTAGCTCAGTTTTATGTCGGGTCCACAGGTATGATGATTGTTTGATGGATCCAGGGTTGTGACGTACAAGAGATCTTGCTCCTGCCTTTTGCCCATCCGAGTTGTTCCATGTGCTTTCTACATGATTTTTTTAGATTAGCTCAGTTTTATGTCGGGTCCACAGGTATGATGATTGTTTGATGGATCCAGGGTTGTGACGTACAAGAGATCTTGCTCCTGCCTTTTGCCCATCCGAGTTGTTCCATGTGCTTTCTACATGATTTTTTTAGATTAGCTCAGTTTTATGTCGGGTCCACAGGTATGATGATTGTTTGATGGATCCAGGGTTGTGACGTACAAGAGATCTTGCTCCTGCCTTTTGCCCATCCGAGTTGTTCCATGTGCTTTCTACATGATTTTTTTAGATTAGCTCAGTTTTATGTCGGGTCCACAGGTATGATGATTGTTTGATGGATCCAGGGTTGTGACGTACAAGAGATCTTGCTCCTGCCTTTTGCCCATCCGAGTTGTTCCATGTGCTTTCTACATGATTTTTTTAGATTAGCTCAGTTTTATGTCGGGTCCACAGGTATGATGATTGTTTGATGGATCCAGGGTTGTGACGTACAAGAGATCTTGCTCCTGCCTTTTGCCCATCCGAGTTGTTCCATGTGCTTTCTACATGATTTTTTTAGATTAGCTCAGTTTTATGTCGGGTCCACAGGTATGATGATTGTTTGATGGATCCAGGGTTGTGACGTACAAGAGATCTTGCTCCTGCCTTTTGCCCATCCGAGTTGTTCCATGTGCTTTCTACATGATTTTTTTAGATTAGCTCAGTTTTATGTCGGGTCCACAGGTATGATGATTGTTTGATGGATCCAGGGTTGTGACGTACAAGAGATCTTGCTCCTGCCTTTTGCCCATCCGAGTTGTTCCATGTGCTTTCTACATGATTTTTTTAGATTAGCTCAGTTTTATGTCGGGTCCACAGGTATGATGATTGTTTGATGGATCCAGGGTTGTGACGTACAAGAGATCTTGCTCCTGCCTTTTGCCCATCCGAGTTGTTCCATGTGCTTTCTACATGATTTTTTTAGATTAGCTCAGTTTTATGTCGGGTCCACAGGTATGATGATTGTTTGATGGATCCAGGGTTGTGACGTACAAGAGATCTTGCTCCTGCCTTTTGCCCATCCGAGTTGTTCCATGTGCTTTCTACATGATTTTTTTAGATTAGCTCAGTTTTATGTCGGGTCCACAGGTATGATGATTGTTTGATGGATCCAGGGTTGTGACGTACAAGAGATCTTGCTCCTGCCTTTTGCCCATCCGAGTTGTTCCATGTGCTTTCTACATGATTTTTTTAGATTAGCTCAGTTTTATGTCGGGTCCACAGGTATGATGATTGTTTGATGGATCCAGGGTTGTGACGTACAAGAGATCTTGCTCCTGCCTTTTGCCCATCCGAGTTGTTCCATGTGCTTTCTACATGATTTTTTTAGATTAGCTCAGTTTTATGTCGGGTCCACAGGTATGATGATTGTTTGATGGATCCAGGGTTGTGACGTACAAGAGATCTTGCTCCTGCCTTTTGCCCATCCGAGTTGTTCCATGTGCTTTCTACATGATTTTTTTAGATTAGCTCAGTTTTATGTCGGGTCCACAGGTATGATGATTGTTTGATGGATCCAGGGTTGTGACGTACAAGAGATCTTGCTCCTGCCTTTTGCCCATCCGAGTTGTTCCATGTGCTTTCTACATGATTTTTTTAGATTAGCTCAGTTTTATGTCGGGTCCACAGGTATGATGATTGTTTGATGGATCCAGGGTTGTGACGTACAAGAGATCTTGCTCCTGCCTTTTGCCCATCCGAGTTGTTCCATGTGCTTTCTACATGATTTTTTTAGATTAGCTCAGTTTTATGTCGGGTCCACAGGTATGATGATTGTTTGATGGATCCAGGGTTGTGACGTACAAGAGATCTTGCTCCTGCCTTTTGCCCATCCGAGTTGTTCCATGTGCTTTCTACATGATTTTTTTAGATTAGCTCAGTTTTATGTCGGGTCCACAGGTATGATGATTGTTTGATGGATCCAGGGTTGTGACGTACAAGAGATCTTGCTCCTGCCTTTTGCCCATCCGAGTTGTTCCATGTGCTTTCTACATGATTTTTTTAGATTAGCTCAGTTTTATGTCGGGTCCACAGGTATGATGATTGTTTGATGGATCCAGGGTTGTGACGTACAAGAGATCTTGCTCCTGCCTTTTGCCCATCCGAGTTGTTCCATGTGCTTTCTACATGATTTTTTTAGATTAGCTCAGTTTTATGTCGGGTCCACAGGTATGATGATTGTTTGATGGATCCAGGGTTGTGACGTACAAGAGATCTTGCTCCTGCCTTTTGCCCATCCGAGTTGTTCCATGTGCTTTCTACATGATTTTTTTAGATTAGCTCAGTTTTATGTCGGGTCCACAGGTATGATGATTGTTTGATGGATCCAGGGTTGTGACGTACAAGAGATCTTGCTCCTGCCTTTTGCCCATCCGAGTTGTTCCATGTGCTTTCTACATGATTTTTTTAGATTAGCTCAGTTTTATGTCGGGTCCACAGGTATGATGATTGTTTGATGGATCCAGGGTTGTGACGTACAAGAGATCTTGCTCCTGCCTTTTGCCCATCCGAGTTGTTCCATGTGCTTTCTACATGATTTTTTTAGATTAGCTCAGTTTTATGTCGGGTCCACAGGTATGATGATTGTTTGATGGATCCAGGGTTGTGACGTACAAGAGATCTTGCTCCTGCCTTTTGCCCATCCGAGTTGTTCCATGTGCTTTCTACATGATTTTTTTAGATTAGCTCAGTTTTATGTCGGGTCCACAGGTATGATGATTGTTTGATGGATCCAGGGTTGTGACGTACAAGAGATCTTGCTCCTGCCTTTTGCCCATCCGAGTTGTTCCATGTGCTTTCTACATGATTTTTTTAGATTAGCTCAGTTTTATGTCGGGTCCACAGGTATGATGATTGTTTGATGGATCCAGGGTTGTGACGTACAAGAGATCTTGCTCCTGCCTTTTGCCCATCCGAGTTGTTCCATGTGCTTTCTACATGATTTTTTTAGATTAGCTCAGTTTTATGTCGGGTCCACAGGTATGATGATTGTTTGATGGATCCAGGGTTGTGACGTACAAGAGATCTTGCTCCTGCCTTTTGCCCATCCGAGTTGTTCCATGTGCTTTCTACATGATTTTTTTAGATTAGCTCAGTTTTATGTCGGGTCCACAGGTATGATGATTGTTTGATGGATCCAGGGTTGTGACGTACAAGAGATCTTGCTCCTGCCTTTTGCCCATCCGAGTTGTTCCATGTGCTTTCTACATGATTTTTTTAGATTAGCTCAGTTTTATGTCGGGTCCACAGGTATGATGATTGTTTGATGGATCCAGGGTTGTGACGTACAAGAGATCTTGCTCCTGCCTTTTGCCCATCCGAGTTGTTCCATGTGCTTTCTACATGATTTTTTTAGATTAGCTCAGTTTTATGTCGGGTCCACAGGTATGATGATTGTTTGATGGATCCAGGGTTGTGACGTACAAGAGATCTTGCTCCTGCCTTTTGCCCATCCGAGTTGTTCCATGTGCTTTCTACATGATTTTTTTAGATTAGCTCAGTTTTATGTCGGGTCCACAGGTATGATGATTGTTTGATGGATCCAGGGTTGTGACGTACAAGAGATCTTGCTCCTGCCTTTTGCCCATCCGAGTTGTTCCATGTGCTTTCTACATGATTTTTTTAGATTAGCTCAGTTTTATGTCGGGTCCACAGGTATGATGATTGTTTGATGGATCCAGGGTTGTGACGTACAAGAGATCTTGCTCCTGCCTTTTGCCCATCCGAGTTGTTCCATGTGCTTTCTACATGATTTTTTTAGATTAGCTCAGTTTTATGTCGGGTCCACAGGTATGATGATTGTTTGATGGATCCAGGGTTGTGACGTACAAGAGATCTTGCTCCTGCCTTTTGCCCATCCGAGTTGTTCCATGTGCTTTCTACATGATTTTTTTAGATTAGCTCAGTTTTATGTCGGGTCCACAGGTATGATGATTGTTTGATGGATCCAGGGTTGTGACGTACAAGAGATCTTGCTCCTGCCTTTTGCCCATCCGAGTTGTTCCATGTGCTTTCTACATGATTTTTTTAGATTAGCTCAGTTTTATGTCGGGTCCACAGGTATGATGATTGTTTGATGGATCCAGGGTTGTGACGTACAAGAGATCTTGCTCCTGCCTTTTGCCCATCCGAGTTGTTCCATGTGCTTTCTACATGATTTTTTTAGATTAGCTCAGTTTTATGTCGGGTCCACAGGTATGATGATTGTTTGATGGATCCAGGGTTGTGACGTACAAGAGATCTTGCTCCTGCCTTTTGCCCATCCGAGTTGTTCCATGTGCTTTCTACATGATTTTTTTAGATTAGCTCAGTTTTATGTCGGGTCCACAGGTATGATGATTGTTTGATGGATCCAGGGTTGTGACGTACAAGAGATCTTGCTCCTGCCTTTTGCCCATCCGAGTTGTTCCATGTACTTTCTACATGATTTTTTTAGATTAGCTCAGTTTTATGTCGGGTCCACAGGTATGATGATTGTTTGATGGGTCCAGGGTTGTGACGTACAAGAGATCTTGCTCCTGCCTTTTGCCCATCCGAGTTGTTCCATGTACTTTCTACATGATTTTTTTAGATTAGCTCAGTTTTATGTCGGGTCCACAGGTATGATGATTGTTTGATGGATCCAGGGTTGTGACGTACAAGAGATCTTGCTCCTGCCTTTTGCCCATCCGAGTTGTTCCATGTACTTTCTACATGATTTTTTTAGATTAGCTCAGTTTTATGTCGGGTCCACAGGTATGATGATTGTTTGATGGATCCAGGGTTGTGACGTACAAGAGATCTTGCTCCTGCCTTTTGCCCATCCGAGTTGTTCCATGTACTTTCTACATGATTTTTTTAGATTAGCTCAGTTTTATGTCGGGTCCACAGGTATGATGATTGTTTGATGGGTCCAGGGTTGTGACGTACAAGAGATCTTGCTCCTGCCTTTTGCCCATCCGAGTTGTTCCATGTACTTTCTACATGATTTTTTTAGATTAGCTCAGTTTTATGTCGGGTCCACAGGTATGATGATTGTTTGATGGATCCAGGGTTGTGACGTACAAGAGATCTTGCTCCTGCCTTTTGCCCATCCGAGTTGTTCCATGTACTTTCTACATGATTTTTTTAGATTAGCTCAGTTTTATGTCGGGTCCACAGGTATGATGATTGTTTGATGGATCCAGGGTTGTGACGTACAAGAGATCTTGCTCCTGCCTTTTGCCCATCCGAGTTGTTCCATGTACTTTCTACATGATTTTTTTAGATTAGCTCAGTTTTATGTCGGGTCCACAGGTATGATGATTGTTTGATGGATCCAGGGTTGTGACGTACAAGAGATCTTGCTCCTGCCTTTTGCCCATCCGAGTTGTTCCATGTACTTTCTACATGATTTTTTTAGATTAGCTCAGTTTTATGTCGGGTCCACAGGTATGATGATTGTTTGATGGGTCCAGGGTTGTGACGTACAAGAGATCTTGCTCCTGCCTTTTGCCCATCCGAGTTGTTCCATGTGCTTTCTACATGATTTTTTTAGATTAGCTCAGTTTTATGTCGGGTCCACAGGTATGATGATTGTTTGATGGATCCAGGGTTGTGACGTACAAGAGATCTTGCTCCTGCCTTTTGCCCATCCGAGTTGTTCCATGTGCTTTCTACATGATTTTTTTAGATTAGCTCAGTTTTATGTCGGGTCCACAGGTATGATGATTGTTTGATGGATCCAGGGTTGTGACGTACAAGAGATCTTGCTCCTGCCTTTTGCCCATCCGAGTTGTTCCATGTACTTTCTACATGATTTTTTTAGATTAGCTCAGTTTTATGTCGGGTCCACAGGTATGATGATTGTTTGATGGGTCCAGGGTTGTGACGTACAAGAGATCTTGCTCCTGCCTTTTGCCCATCCGAGTTGTTCCATGTACTTTCTACATGATTTTTTTAGATTAGCTCAGTTTTATGTCGGGTCCACAGGTATGATGATTGTTTGATGGATCCAGGGTTGTGACGTACAAGAGATCTTGCTCCTGCCTTTTGCCCATCCGAGTTGTTCCATGTACTTTCTACATGATTTTTTTAGATTAGCTCAGTTTTATGTCGGGTCCACAGGTATGATGATTGTTTGATGGATCCAGGGTTGTGACGTACAAGAGATCTTGCTCCTGCCTTTTGCCCATCCGAGTTGTTCCATGTACTTTCTACATGATTTTTTTAGATTAGCTCAGTTTTATGTCGGGTCCACAGGTATGATGATTGTTTGATGGGTCCAGGGTTGTGACGTACAAGAGATCTTGCTCCTGCCTTTTGCCCATCCGAGTTGTTCCATGTACTTTCTACATGATTTTTTTAGATTAGCTCAGTTTTATGTCGGGTCCACAGGTATGATGATTGTTTGATGGATCCAGGGTTGTGACGTACAAGAGATCTTGCTCCTGCCTTTTGCCCATCCGAGTTGTTCCATGTACTTTCTACATGATTTTTTTAGATTAGCTCAGTTTTATGTCGGGTCCACAGGTATGATGATTGTTTGATGGATCCAGGGTTGTGACGTACAAGAGATCTTGCTCCTGCCTTTTGCCCATCCGAGTTGTTCCATGTACTTTCTACATGATTTTTTTAGATTAGCTCAGTTTTATGTCGGGTCCACAGGTATGATGATTGTTTGATGGATCCAGGGTTGTGACGTACAAGAGATCTTGCTCCTGCCTTTTGCCCATCCGAGTTGTTCCATGTACTTTCTACATGATTTTTTTAGATTAGCTCAGTTTTATGTCGGGTCCACAGGTATGATGATTGTTTGATGGATCCAGGGTTGTGACGTACAAGAGATCTTGCTCCTGCCTTTTGCCCATCCGAGTTGTTCCATGTACTTTCTACATGATTTTTTTAGATTAGCTCAGTTTTATGTCGGGTCCACAGGTATGATGATTGTTTGATGGATCCAGGGTTGTGACGTACAAGAGATCTTGCTCCTGCCTTTTGCCCATCCGAGTTGTTCCATGTACTTTCTACATGATTTTTTTAGATTAGCTCAGTTTTATGTCGGGTCCACAGGTATGATGATTGTTTGATGGATCCAGGGTTGTGACGTACAAGAGATCTTGCTCCTGCCTTTTGCCCATCCGAGTTGTTCCATGTACTTTCTACATGATTTTTTTAGATTAGCTCAGTTTTATGTCGGGTCCACAGGTATGATGATTGTTTGATGGATCCAGGGTTGTGACGTACAAGAGATCTTGCTCCTGCCTTTTGCCCATCCGAGTTGTTCCATGTACTTTCTACATGATTTTTTTAGATTAGCTCAGTTTTATGTCGGGTCCACAGGTATGATGATTGTTTGATGGATCCAGGGTTGTGACGTACAAGAGATCTTGCTCCTGCCTTTTGCCCATCCGAGTTGTTCCATGTACTTTCTACATGATTTTTTTAGATTAGCTCAGTTTTATGTCGGGTCCACAGGTATGATGATTGTTTGATGGATCCAGGGTTGTGACGTACAAGAGATCTTGCTCCTGCCTTTTGCCCATCCGAGTTGTTCCATGTACTTTCTACATGATTTTTTTAGATTAGCTCAGTTTTATGTCGGGTCCACAGGTATGATGATTGTTTGATGGGTCCAGGGTTGTGACGTACAAGAGATCTTGCTCCTGCCTTTTGCCCATCCGAGTTGTTCCATGTACTTTCTACATGATTTTTTTAGATTAGCTCAGTTTTATGTCGGGTCCACAGGTATGATGATTGTTTGATGGATCCAGGGTTGTGACGTACAAGAGATCTTGCTCCTGCCTTTTGCCCATCCGAGTTGTTCCATGTACTTTCTACATGATTTTTTTAGATTAGCTCAGTTTTATGTCGGGTCCACAGGTATGATGATTGTTTGATGGATCCAGGGTTGTGACGTACAAGAGATCTTGCTCCTGCCTTTTGCCCATCCGAGTTGTTCCATGTGCTTTCTACATGATTTTTTTAGATTAGCTCAGTTTTACGTCGGGTTAACAGGTATGATGATTGTTTTGCTATTTTGTTTTATATAATATGTTTTGGTTTTAATATATATCATATGATTGCTTCTAGCAAACTCTTTTTATTTCAGAACAAAATATAGAACCTCTTCCCAATAACAGCACAATCTTTGTCTTAGCCCACCTGAGAGGGTCTCAATAGGCCACACAATAATTTATACATGATATTTAGTACCCCAACGCTTTCACATGTTATACTTCTTTTAGATGATAAATAAATATTAGGTTTACTTAAACATATTGTCCAGCACCCCTTCTACAAATAGTTACCGACTGTCATTGGTGTATGCTTGCTAGTGAACACAGAGACGGTTGTAGTAGACATGAAGCCCAGTACTCGGTAGGTAGAGGTAGTATAAGTCCCGCTAGTCCTGTCTTGAGAGAGCTTTGTCATTACTATCCCCGCAGATCCGGTGCATAATTCACCCGGAGAAAATACTGTACATTCCGCGATACGGTTGTAGCACCGGGACTGGGTCTGACATACAGGGCCCGGAAACTGGCGCTTTTTTCTGGTTAACATTCAGAGCTTACCACTTATACAAAAATGCGTCTTTTAACAAAACATTAAGTAATTAAACATAATTTAACCGCTTCTTCTCTCCAAATAAGAATCCAATCTAGCGTTAAATTGGTTTATTTTAGTAGCAGCAATGGCATGTTGTGAATGTTTGTTCCATGCATCCACTATTCTATTTGCAAGGAAGTGTTATTAAGTGTCCTATGATTGGATGATTGTCAGTTTTTTTTAACAATAACCTTGAGAAAAATAATTTTTCTCAGGGCCTGTGCCATCTTTGGGGATGCTATGTAAAGGGTCTTTTCTAATTAAAAAAGGAGAAGAAGTTCTGGAAAGGAAAAAGTTATAAGTGGGTAGGAATCTAGGTATCAGTGTATCTAGGAGTGATGGACGTATGAATCTATCTCTTCCGCTGCAGCGCAAGGCGATGGGTCAAGAGAAACCAGTTGAAAAGGTCAAAGGGTCTCCCCAAAACAGTATCTCGATCTGACACGCCACACAGCACGTCACCTGATGAACCCGGACATACCTGCTTAGTCACCAAACGTAGCGTACTGCTTGGGGTGACATATGTCAGAGGTGTTGGTTATGCAATAAATACCAACCTAATATGTACCTTTAAATGGTTCCTCGGCAACTCAGGACAGTGGCGATTCGATACACTTGATATAAAACCATTAAAAATGGCTTATAAACCTAACCTAATGCAGTTTTTCATGACTTTATATCATTTTCAGGTGTGTGTTGAATTTCCACTTTTCTGGGCTACTCTGTTATCTTTCTTTTTTTATAAATTAGGGTACTTTTAATTAAACTCCGTTATTGTTGAGAGCAAACTGAATTATTTTATTCACATGAATATACACTTTCACATGATATGACTAGGCACTTTTTACAGTAAAATACTCTATAATATATAGATACAGGCCAGTTCCTGTGATTCTTTAGGAAAGGTGAAACCTTTGATTGTTTTTGAGCAAGAGAGAGTTTTTAATGAAACCTTACCTTTTACATGAAAAAGACAGTTGACAAACTTCAAATTCAAAAGGCTGCAAAACAGGAATTGTCCTTGCCGACATGATTTAAATACATATAATAAATAGCAGAGGCGAGAACCTTTCATAAATACTATAACCTAACCTTCATAGGTGGCACTAATGGTATCTAATTGATTAAAAAATAATACATTCTCACGGAATAATAAATTTTATTCAATTCACGAATACGATCAAATTAACTAAAAATTACAATGATGATAGCCTCATTGTATTTTTTTTTCTAGTGAGTAAACAAAATTGTGAAATAGTTTTTGTAATTATTTTAGGTACAATTAAAAATATCTGCTACATCTGCATATTGTGTACCTAAGCTGTTTGTGTATGCGTGATCCGGGAGAGTTTGTTAACCTATTTGTATCGATATTATTGTTAAGGATTTAGAAAGGGAGTTAAATTGAGTTGTAAAAAATCTTTGATATGTCGAGTTCGTATATATGAATGTATTTCTAGTCCCAAGCAAACCAGCATTCTTCTCATGTTTTATGTATTCCTATTGACCGAGCTATGAATATTAAACGGATTATATTGCAATGGACTCATTGCAGTTTACAGCAAATACCTTATGCGGGCGTGTGTGGCCAGGACAGTTTGGTTTGTTCGGATGTCTATTAGTTTCAAGTGATCTACCATTTCATCCCCTATAATAAAGGAGCACCTTTGATGATATCATTGTTACACCCCGTATAAGTGTCAAATCATTATATCCACCGGCCCGGCTCAACTATACAGCTTCATAGTGCGCATTGTTCAGTGTAAACGCACAAAACCGGGTACACGTTCAGTATTCAGTGTTGAGCTTACGGTATAGGTTGTAGGACTGTAGACTGTACACGTACACTGTAGAACTTTCGCATAGCAGGGTATTCCAATTGGATTGCATGGATAAGGTGATGGTATTGGACTATAATTTTTGTGAAATATGACATCAAGTGCCCTCTACTCCGTTGTTAGAATTACGGCAACTCGGCTAATAGCGTGGAAACATTTTCTTGAGAATTCTTAAAATACCCAACTTGAGAATGATGGCCGCTATTGTATTCATTCGTCATTTTAATGTAAGTCATGCAATTATGCTCGATTTCTTTAAAACACATATTTTAAATAATTTTTCCGCGGAGAGATAAATTATAGACGCCAACCTTCATACTATAATAAACCCATCTCGGTTTTACCGGTCAGTGACTGAGTTGGCATCGCGGTTGGGTCCCATCCAGGCTTCCTCACGACACAAACAACACTTGTCGCTTACTGTGGTGGTAGTAGATTTTATATATATATATATATATATATATATTTTTTTTTTTTTATTGCACATAATTTATTATTATTGTTATCTTATAATTTTGGGGGGTCATAAGGAAAGAATCGCCACTGTTTAGTATGATAGTTTTATAACTAATAAAAGCTTGCATTTTCATTTTGATTCTCAACGATACGAAAACACAGCCAAACAATTTCATCGCAGGTTTTTTCTATTTTCTGATATAATATAATTTCATTGATATATTTATTTCCACAGATATATTTTTTATTTCACTTGACAGATGATTGGCCCAAGAAAGGCTTTTTCACTTTTGGAAACAGATAAATATTTAAATAATGCTTTGGCTCTAGCAATGTACACATCAGAGATCTTACTTTGACGTTTCTAGTAGAAGTAAGCGATAGATAAATTTTAATGTTAAAATTCGCGGAATAATTTTCCCAGCAAAAAATGTAGCATCGGCAGTCTTATTCAACACGTCTAAACCTTTATCATTCTGCAAATATTTCCACAGCCTTTTCATAAAACTTTACCTTACGCAGTCCCTTTTGGCCGCAGCTATAAAATGCGCTAGGAAGGCCATCTGCCTGCATTTTAGTTAAAAAGGTTCTATTATTGACGTAATAACAATGATGGCCATGTTCTATGGCGTTATAAGACGTAAGCTGGAGTATGCTCGTCTGTGTTGACTTCGCACCAAACTAAATATATAAATATTCCAGAAAAAAATCCTAAAGTACGTCTATATGCGGACCATATAGAGTTACTTGAGGCAACTAATAGATTTAACCTAGAAATCAGACATTATCCAAATCTTGCAGTATTAGTATTAATATAATTCATAACTACGAGTATATTGATAGTTCATTCCTCTGGAATGCTATGGCCTGAAAACTTTAGCCTTAGTCGTCGCCACGAGTTGTTCAAGATACCACACGACAGAACATTTGTTCTAGCGCAACATAGCATGACACGTGCTGTTGAATGCAATATCTGAAATATTGGATTTTACTGTAAATAGATTGACAATCTTTCGTACAATAATTAAGAAAAAATATTTGTGAATTCCTATATATCTGCCCTGATGATGGACACTGTAATGCTGGCTAACGTAGGCTAAAGAAAGAGGAAGCGCAACACGGCATAATACCCCTAAAATAAATCACTTTAATTATATATACATATATCCTTCACGACGAAAAATGAGTTTTGACCAGGTAAACTTTCAAGCAGATGCACTTCAAAGCTATTGATTTTTTGTTTATATCCAGTTTTTATATGGTTTATAACTGTTTAAAGAAAATACCTAGGCGACTTGAAAAGATCAGCCTAGACATTTAGGAAGATAACATTTCTGGTCGAATCCTTTTAATACTAAATACATTCAGATAAACAATAGGGTAGTAGTTAAAAGCACCCTTCGCATGACAATGTAGTAAATTAAAATAAAACAGTAAATTCAAGCTTTGGACAAAGACACTACCAATACCATGCTATAAAAGCTTTCAACAGTCTAAAAATTGAAATTAAAATTGAGGAAAATAAAAATTAATTCACACACAAAATTACAAAATGGATTAAAGACCAAAAAAGACAATATTACCAAAATTTCATAGCATAAAATAAAAATAATACCTACACGTAACACACAAAACCAATATAAACACACATCACTCACAAACACACAAGATTATATATTAAAAGTATTATTTTATCTTATATTGTAGATTGTATTTAGATTATATTTTCATATTATAAAATGAAGGCCTCAGCACGGGCAAGCCACCCAGTGAGGCCAACATTACTGGAAAACTTTGAAATGTAAAAAAAATATTGTACCAAATAAAAAAATAAAAATTTTTTTTGCAATAACCAACATAATATTTTAACTCAATTAAAATATATGAATTAAGTATCGGGGTTTAAAAAGCCCGAGTAAATCTGGTTTCCAACAAACTGAGCGTCTTTTACAGGATTAGCAATTCTTCAATAGAAATCACCTGCTAATTTTGTACAAATATCAAGTACGTCCAACAAATATATTTGGGAGCCACCTCTGGGCTGGCGCCCTAAAATAACTCATAAATATTCTTGATTATTTGCAAAGGACGGCGGTCTGTCTGATTGACAATCCGTTGTTAACAGACCAATTGCCATCTTGTAAGCACAGACGCAATGCAGGCATGTAAAGTCTGTTGTACAGGTATATCAATGGAGACTGATCGAAGGGGCTAATAACGTATGTGCAGTAGGGTGTATCGATTTTTAACTTTTTTTTTGTTTTCAAATTCCAAGCTGAGAAAAAGTTGCTACTAGGAACCACAACTTACCACAAAAATTTTTGGATTTTTAAAAAAATGTTTAGGTCTCCCGCATAAGGCTTAAAGTTTTAATTTTTTTCAAAAATTTAAATTTAAAAAAAATAAAATCGTAACTTTTGTGTTCTGAACTCATTTTATGCCTTCTGTAAGAAAATTAAAATTAATTCCGGTGGTTTAAACTTTAAAAATAACATGGTTCATACATGTACACAAAATTACAAAATTTCATCAAAATTAACAAACTTTAGGGCTTGTGCGGGAGACCTAAAATCCATTTTTTATAAAAAAAAATCGTTTCTTCCTTATTTTTATGCCCTAATATTACCGGTTCTTAACTTGGAATAAACACAAAAGTTACGATTTTATTTTTTTAAATTAAAAAAAATGGATATTTTTTGAAAAAAATAAAACTTTAGGCCTTATGCGGGAGACCTAAACATTTTTTTAAAAATTCAAAATTTTTTGTGGTAAGTTGTGGTACCTAGTAGCAACTTTTTCTCAACTTGGAATTTGAAAACAAAAAAAAAGTTAAAAATCGATACACCCTAATGTGCAGTCGTTATTTTTTTAACCTGAACCTGCACCGGTGCAAATACGCTAAATTCGACCTATCTGAACGCGAAGAAAAATGAGCATTGCTGAGTTATTAAAACCCGGTTAAAAACGGGATAGCAGGGTATTTCTCCTGATGATATAGAATGACGAAAAGCGATTAATATTAAAAAAAATTTTGAACACTTTTTGAACACCGACGTCGCGGTAACACTTTCGTGTTTTACTGAAAGTTTATTAGAAAACCATTCAATTCATTCGTTAATAATAATAATAATAAAAAAATTGGCTAATTTATATAGCGCCGTTTTCGTGAGAAATCACCTCAAGGGCGCTGTAAAAATATATTTCTTAAATAGTTAACACTAGAACTACTGACTTAAAACTAGTGACTTACGTCTGAGACTTATATCTAGAGACTTACGACTAAGGCCTATAACTACTATCTAAATAAAATATATATTTACATATGTAGAAACTTGTAACTAAAATTAACATTAACAATCCAATTTTACAAGCGCCAGAAGAAGGAGGAAGTTCTATTATATTAGGGTGTTAATAAAATTAGTTTTTTTATTAGCTGGAAATATATCTTAAATGGATGAATAAAATTAATCTTCCATCTTTAACTCATTTAAATGATTCATCTGCCAACAATTAAACCGATTGACGTGTTATGTTCCCGCTGATATTATCGATTGTCCATTGGTAGGCAAGTCAATAGCATTTTGATTTAACGCCTGCAATCCCGTTTTAACCGGATGACAAATAATTTGAAGAGATTCTTTATCAATTTGCAATATATATTATCAGAAAATTTTCTCCGTGTAGTTCCCACTGTAAAGATTGGTGCTCTTATGGGGTCTAACATGAAAATAAAAAGCCAACCTTATTTAGTGTACTTCAATGATTTTGCATAGGTCCAAAGGCAGCCGCCTCTACCTTAGAAAAGTCATAAATGATTTATTCTTACACCAAAGCTCTCAGTTCAATCGCTTGGAAAGATAGTTTTGTGTGAGAGAGCTTTTTATCACATGTATTCGGGTCGTAACTTATTCATTTATGTAATCAGCTTTACTTTGTTTTTTTATCCACCAAATATTTACTCCAGCACGAAGCACGAAATACTTCCTGAGCCTTATGTAAACCATGTGAAGTAGGTGTTGTTATTTTAAAGATACCGTGCCGCACCGTTATATAGTGTTATGTAGCGGTTTGAATCGTAGGAAATAACAATCAAAGCTGCCACACGCTAGTTCTCGCGATCGCCGCAGGTTCGCTGATGTCGAGCATTTAGGTTCGATATACTTTTATAAAGGTGGTAATGTCAGAAATAGTAAGTCATATAATAAGTAAACAGTTTGTTTAATATATTTGTATAACAATCAAATAAGTAATGTGAAACACAAAAAATGGGGTTGGTACTTAGTAGTATACACAATCGTTATTGTTTTTGCGTGAAAACGTCTTTCGTTCGTGACTGGGAATAGTTTGTGTTTGTCTGCTCAGTTCACTTTTTAGAACACCTCAAAATCTATACGATGACGCACGAATAACTCACACTTTTCGTTGCGGTGTTATGACTGATTCTTTGGCCGCGCAAAGTGAATTTCGAGGCTCTTATCTGAACCCCCTCCCACCCTTGATCTAAGATATAATCACACTAACAAGCAACGGACAATAGATAACAGACAATATTTTTAGAATACAAATGCCACTGGGCACCACAACCCTTGGGGCATTTTAAACATTTCAGTATTTGGCGACAACAAAAACGTTTCATCGCTAATTCTGGCGGTACCTTAGTAAGTTTTGTATTGCGGAGTTTTTTATTGGGAAATATATACACAATTATGCAATATGGTTTTAACACGCTATCTTTTATCGATTTATATGAGCAGAAAAGGAACAAAAATATGAAATTAGTCTGTTATAAATATAGCAACCAATGAACATTTAAAGAAACTTTAGGTAGTTCTTAGTCGAAATATGATACAGTTAAATATGACTGAAGGGGGTATAGGGTCGAATTAGCACAGAGCAAAGCCCCGCTAAGGCTGAGGTCCTAGGTTCAATTCCTAGATGAAACATAATCTTTGTCTGATTTTTCTATTTAAAATTTTCGTTTGAGAGTCGATAGTATTGTCTTCAATGATTAAATATAGTAAAATAGTTATTTATTTATGAGTTCTTTAAATTTTCTTTTTTATCGCAACGTTCCCCTATTAGATGTGCCATAGTCCACTCTGGTACAGGAAATCATCAAAGGTTTTCGCATTAATAAAAGAAGGCGTACAAAATTTCTTTGGTTTCATGTTCACCGATTCTATCTTATTCTGTACAAATGACATTCTTAAAACCAAATGTTTATTTAACTTGACAAGGACTCGTCGTAAATAAGCATTAGCAGGAGGAAAAGGACAAATAAACCATAATACGGCGGCACACAAAACCAATACGGTTTGGGAATGAATGGAGACAATTTATTAGTCGGAATATATTGGGGAAATTCATCTTGAGCACGACGAAATGAAACGTTATTTTGTATCATTGGTAAAATTTGCTTTGGTTTTCATTGTGCTTCACTTGAAAGGAAATCACTTATATCTTTGTTGATAATATAAATATTAGAGTATATTCCAGTTAGACGTTTAGTTAACATATGTGTCTAGGATATTATAATTATAAATTATAAGAAGTGTATATGACTGCATTTGTTTACAAAATAATTTAGAAAACCTCCACGACCGGTGTACCAATATTAAATGGTTACATTTAAATATTATTTTGAACAAAACAACGAGAATCCGTTTCATAATAAGAATTGCCAAGACTTTTGAAATATAATACAATTTAACTTCATTAGTCCGGAACCAAATTGAGTATAATTCACCTACATAATAAAGTTTGCCCAGATTATATTGAAAGAATAAAGCACATTTATTTAATACATATAAGTTCTAAACTTAATACTTGAACATACAACTCAGAGACTATGTAGTGAAAAATCTAAAATTAATAATGCTGTCAGATAAAAGATTGGCATCTGAGGTTTTTTTTTTCTATTTTAACCCTTAGAAGGCGGCTAATATTTCGTAAATATAATATTGAAAATTATATTTGAAATAATGACAAGCATCTACACTGTCAAAGTTTTACTTAGGAATTTTCATGGACAGTATTGAAATGCGTTAAAAACTTCTAAATCCTAGCTCTATACACTGCACATTGCAGTACACCAGAAGGTGGTCATTTTACTGAACTGCTATTGTAGTTGGTAGTATTTAAGGGTTAAGTAATTAATTTATTTACTAACAGCCCTGCATTATTGCAATTGATTTCATTTAATGTTCCTAATAGAGTCATACAAACTAAGTATATGTTTTACTGAAAGCTCTCTTATACCACGTATTTACAACTTAGGTAACCAATATGCAGATATTATTAATAGCACCAAAAGATCTAACAAAAAAGCATTTCACATATTTTTTAAAAATAGTTATTACTTAACATTTTGTTTCATATAGCATGATTGTAATTTAATTATAAAATATTGTTATCATTTCAGTACGTTTACACTGAATAACTGTTTTGTAATCCTTATACTAGAAATAAATAAATCTTGTCATCCTGAGAGTGAACGTAATGGCAGAGTGAAATAAAGGAAGAAAAATAACGTAAAAGAAGGAACTGACTATTAAGTTCTGGGTAGGTACTAAACAAATTTAAAACATTTTAAATGTACGGTTATCTACCATAGTAGAATGATTTGCATACTTTTTATTTTTCTATAGGTGAAAAACGTTACTAATAGGTACTATTAATTCTGTGAACAGTAGACCTCGCGTTAACAATATATTATTTTAATTTTCTCTCAACCTGTCGGGCCTATTCTGTCAGGCCGTCGGAGTATTTCCGCTTTTCAAAAACATCCAAATAAATGGAATAAAATAAATTAAAAAATGATAATAGATAAATTAATCCAAATAAATGGATAAGCATGCGAAAATTGAAAAATGTTATTGAAAAGTGATGAAATAAGCTTCCAAATATAATGATTATAAATGAATATTTGTTTTTGAAATGTCAAAATGTTGAATGCAAACATAAAAAAAATATTAAAACTATGTTACTGAAATTACTTATAACAAAAAAATATATAAAAGCACACTTACTTTACTAGAGTAATGTATTATAAACATAAATGACACCCCAATTTTTGTCTTCATTAGAATTTTTCAAATTGCGGTCGGAATCTTTGGTTCAATAAGGTTTTCTACAGTACATGGATGTACAAAGATTTCTGAGAGATCATATGAGTTGTTCCCAAAAGCGTTGTTTTCATGGTTTATTATCGGCTCGATCCTAAAAAAACATAGACTGACTGATACAGACCAAATATTCAACAGCTGTGACGTACAAGATATACGCCAATAATACGTTAAAACACTACTAAACTACATTTATGACAAAAAAAACAAATTTCAGCATACAGAAAATATCACTAACAGACCAGTTAGACAAGCGTGCAAAGAAAACATAAAAACTCCGACAGTAAATACAAGCTTTGCACAAAGTCACTACCAATACCATGCTATAAAAGCATTCAACAGTCTTACACAAATTAAAATTGAGGAAAGCAAAAATAAATTCGGACACAAAATTACAAAATGGATTAAAGAACAAAAAAGACAATATTACCTAAATTTTATAACATAAAATTAAAAAACCTACACGTAACACACAAAACCAATATAAAACACACATCACTCACAAACACACAAGATTACATTTTAAAAGTATTATTTTCTTTTTAAATGTATTATGTAGATTATATTTTTATATTATAAAATGAAAGCCTCAGCACGGTTAGCCACCCAGTGAGGCCAACATTACTGGATAACTCTGAAATGTACAAAATTATGTACCAAAATAAAAAATAAAATAAATATCAAGCATTTCTGCAAATTATAACTGGGTCGCAAGCTTTGGTTACTGCTAACGTTCTCAAACATGTCTTTTTCAGTTGCCCCGCTGCTTTTTCATATTATCATTATCATTTTAACAGCTGAATCCAGAGAAGTATTCGTTTTTGTTTTGCTATAGGGCCTCGTAGGCCACATTTCATCATTTATGTTTGTATTTTTCTTCGCTTTCTAAAACATCTACTAGGTCTAGTTGTATCTCAATATCAGTGGAGAAATAAACATCAATTCTACTTGTGTTCATCTACAGATGGCGTCTCTACACTATCTCACACTTACTCTGAGAGAGTATACTCTAATTTAGTCTGTCGAAACCCCAGACAAAACAAATGCTGATACATTTTCTTAATACTGTCACACGGCTCTCGGTCCATAAAGTACCCACACTCAAGTTCAGTCGAGCGGGGTAGAAAGAATTTCATGCAATTACTTGCTTATTCATTTGTCGTCTGACTGTGACTTTGCTCTCTTTGATAAAATCATATTCTTATCAGCAACAAAGAACAGCAATTTCTAGCTTCGTCTTCCGTTTCAGAAGCAATGGAGTGTTATTTACAATGTTTCATTCAGAAAACGTTAAAATTATCTATTTTTAACATTGTTACTTCATTTAACTTTTTTTAAAATTTCATTTAAATTTTTTGATGTGTGATTGTTATAGTGTAAGTAGCCTATTCCAAGTACTCAGATAGAGGTGTATATATTGTTTATATGCGTGAGGATGCGTCATATGGGTGTATGTATACATGTGTTGTTATATGTATATAGGTACCTATGTCTGCTGCTATACACATGTGTGCTTGCATGCACACATATTAAAAATTATATATATAATTATGTACATTTCTACAATCTAATGCTAATTTACTTCTTTCTGCTTTCTAATTTCTATCTTCTACTTTTTATTACAATTTTTCCAAAATTTTAGCTTCATCTATAGTTACTAATTTCATATGTTTACATTAGATTTCATATTTCATACAAAGTAATTACACTCAATTGGTCACCATGAAACAGTCAGCCGCCTAGTGGTGATTCATTATATCTACTTTGTGTAAATTTCAAAACAATGTAACATGTATTAAATAAATAAATAAAACTTTAAAAAATCAATGTAAAAACACCCATTGACAAACTAATGAAAAGTAGTTTACTGGGACTTTTCGCTTCTTTTTTATTCTTCCCATTTGTTACAATATTTTTATAAAAGTTAAAATAAATTTAAAAAATGTATACCCTTCGCTTACATATTATAATAACCTAAATGTGCCGTTTTTACATAAACTAGCCACCACATTAGTGTTTACAATTTTTTTAAATTTATTTATTCACGCATTGAAGGCTTTTAAGTGTATACATTGTTAAAAGCAAGCTATTCAGGAGTATAATAATAAGTGTGTATTAAACTGAGTATGAACGATAGGGTATGTAACAATAAAGGGTACAATATTTCAAGTTATCATAGAGTACCTACTGTTGTACAAAAGAGTATAATTGTACATAATAAAAAAGTACAAAATAAATACTGAAGGTACCATGAAAATGAATATTTGTTGTGATTTATAAAAATAAACATGAACGGTCTGTTGTAAAGCATGTTAAAATTTATTACGTCCGATTGGTTGTTTACAAAGAGCGTAATTAAAACTGTGTATGGATAAATATTAACTTTAAGTTTAAAGAAAATAATAAATCGTCGACGAACGGACATGATATATGTAAAAACTGATCTATACAATGAGGATTATGGCTATTGCTAATTTACTAAGAATCTTCAATTTATTCGAAAATCTGTTTAAAAACGGGATTACAGGGCTTACGAATGAATTAAAAGGTTTCGTGATAAACTTTCAGAAAATTACGAATACATTTTCTTGATAAACTTTTAGTAAATTACGAATATATTTTCATGATAAACTTTTAGTAAATTACGAATATATTTTCGTGATAAACTTTTAGTAAATTACGAATATATTTTCATGATAAACTTTTAGTAAATTACGAATATATTTTCGTGATAAACTTTTAGTAAATTGCGAATATATTTTATTAATTTCGTATATTTATACCGGCACACGTGTTCATGAAAATCAGATTATTTTTGCATTACAACGATTTTTTTTGTACCGTGATGATTCATTATCAAGGCAATTCGATAAAACATTCAACCACTGGAGTGATTTATGTCATATATATATATATTAATATTTTGAGGAATTTTTTTAATTACATAGTCGGGTAAATGTATATATATATATATACATTTACTAGACTATGTAATTAAAAAAATTCCTCCAAATATTAATATAAAACATATGAAACTGCTTACTGCGGTTTAAAGCCAATGAATCTATCTACATTTCGCTGTCTATCCCATAATTTTAGGTTGAACAAATATCGAAAATTATGACATGCGATTTATCCACACACATAATAAAATGTGCCAAAAAGTCACTCCAGTGTTTAAAATGATGTTTTATTAATAAGGCTTGTTAATTTATTGGGAGGGAAAAATTCATTTCTCTCCATGTATGTATAAGGTTCTACATAATTACTGTAGTTTTAGGAAAGTTGTTGAGGGATTTTCAGCGGATTTCGATTGTTAAATTTCCATGGACATTTAGCAATCACATGCTGGACCAGGAGGTGAATTTCTCTCCGAGTGGCACTTTCCTTAATAGCTTCGAAGCGGCTCCACTCTCCGCAGATATAATATCTACCCAGTCGGAGTCGGATAGACCTTATACTGCTACCTACACCAGGCTACACCCCTCCCGCGGTTAGTGGACACATCCAACCAAATGACTGGAGTTCCGCTGCATTAAATCTACTCCAGCTAAGTCAGCCTTTCTCGTCACTGGATGGGGGGGAGTAAAAGCCGGAAGTAATTTAAAATAAAGAGCGTCAAACTACCGTTTCACTTCCTCAAAATAAAATGAATTATTTTTTTAATATTCACTGGAACATCTTTCCCTTCGCCATTTTTTTCAACTCATATTTCAAATATATTCCAGGGAAATATTAATTACTGAACTTTGTAAACATAAAAAATTACACAATCAACTAAAATGTGTTTGTGATTTTCACGATATAAAGTATTTATTTAGAATGTGGAGTTGTGATGGGTTGCATGGAGAAAAAATGGTATTGCTAATTTATCAAAAAAATCTCTTCAGATTTTTGGTAATCAGTTTAAAAACGTGATTGCAGGGCGTTTCCAGATAAACTTGTAAAAATTTGCCTTGATAATATATCGGAACACGTTTTCATGCACCTAAATTTGCCTTGATAATATATCGGAACACGTTTTCATGCACCTGTATTTGCCTTGATAATATATCGGAACACGTGTTCATGCACCTGCATTTGCCTAGATAATATATCGGAACACGTGTTCATGCAGCAGAATTTGCCTTGATAATATATCGGAACACGTGCTCACGCACATGCATTTGCCTTAAAATAATATATTCTAATGACGAAATGCGGAAATATTAGAACTGTTACGGACATGATAATACATTCGTATATATAACTAAACTATCAATTCATTAGTTAAGGGCCTGCAATCCCGTTCTTAACCAGATTACAATAATTTGAAGAGATTCTAATAAATTAGCAACATTTAATATTAGTCGTTTTTCTACGTGTATGTATTCAACATTTTGAATACTCCATCAGCAACTATGGTGAATGGTGATTATAGGTCTGCAAGGCAATATGAACGTTGGGCTCCAGATATGCCAAAAGATGTTCTTCTCCCTAATAACTGACTTTACTAAAAAAACATAGCTATGAGGAGATATTTAATGAGAATTTTATTTATTTATTTACTAACACCACATACTATCTCGGCTGTCCCATGGTACAAGAATGTTGTTCCGTCCGACCAATAGTACGGTCAGATTTTGAACTGTACAGTTTGAATTCACACACGTCAACTTTAATCACGGAGTACCGTGAGCCGTACAATCGCATCGAAATGTTCGTCTTGTCAAAACCAATGTGTGTACTATCGCCGGTTATTTATCGGAATAATCCCTTAAACGTATTTTATCGCAACTATCGCAATCCAATTCAACATAACGAGTGCTACCGTACAACGATCACCGTTCCAGTGCTGACAGATGATTCTCGAGATGCAGATTTCGTTCGCGACTCGGTAAGCTGACTGTGAATTAACCTTACAAATTGTGTTATCGCATTCGCCTGTCATAAGCCATAGGCTTTATCCATGCTTTATCTGTGTGGAATAGCCCTTTAAAATACGGCTATCCCAACCCTTGTTCGTTCCTCGAACAAATGTATTAGCCATTTTTTATTGTTATCGTATTTTTATTTTTTAATGATAAACTAATGTTTATAAGACAAGGTTTTTATGCATAGCACAAAGGATAATTAATTATTATAAGCAATAATTAGTCGCCTCTAATATCCATACAAATTGAAAATATCTCCCGAATAAAAATAAATGCCGCCGACGGGAATTGAACCCGCGCCTTCTGATGTCCGGTCAGACGCTCTGAAACACTGCTACGTCAGCTTTTTTCCAACCCGCCAAATAATTCAATATGTACTAGTACTTCAATCAATTTTTCTAGAACTCCGTTTTAATCATCGCTGTGTGATTATTATTACTACGTTATACTTTTTTATAAATAAACTGTTGTTTATTTAAAATTATATTATAATAATAATATTATACTATTTAAAAGTATAATTTTTATTGAATGCGTAAAAGAAAAACACTGCGTTTTTTCGAGGCCATTTTTCCCATGTTTCCTTCCTATTGTACTCTTTTAAGAAAACCTTCACGCTTAAAATATAATTTTAACATGTTTGATTATGCGTTATTAAAAATACAAGACAAAATAGTTATTTGGAAATAGTTTATAAAAAGTAGATTTGTTATTGAATGGCAAACACGATCAGGTGTTAGCGTTACGTAAACATTTTACCCCAAAAAATAAATATTTTAGTAAGCATTTTTTTAGAGAGAAAGGTTCATTTTTATCCTACATAATAAGTAAATCTTTAAATGAGTGAGTATTAAACAGATAATTGGGTAAAAAAAATCAAGTCACGTTATCTTTGTCTCATTTAAACATCTTTCTTAATTTTTCTCAGAATTATAATTAATACATAGCTTCATTTTAGATTCAAGATGGATAACTGGGTTAACAATTCGAGAGAAACTCGTTCATCGTGAATTTTTAATTTACTAATAAGAAATGTTTTACCCATTAACAATAATAAACGATAAAAAATATCTAATGTTCCACACAATTAAAATGTTCGAAAATACCTTGAAAAGAAATGTATTAGATTACAACATATATTGTGTGTAGTTGTTAAATTGGTAACCGGATAACTCAAAACAGTGACAACACACCTTTACAAAGCGTTATAAATAGGTTAAGTGGGTTAAGTTTTATTTTTTTACAATTGTTTCTGGCTTTCACCCTTTAAGGATATTCTAGGCCATAATTTCAAATTATGGAGATCATTTCAAATTATGGAGATCATTTAAAATTATGGAGATCATTTAAATATATGGAGATCATTTAAAATTATGGAGGTTAGTTCAAATTATGGAGATCATTTCAAATTATGGAGATCATTTCAAATTATGGAGATCATTTCAAATTATGGAGATCATTTCAAATTATCTAGATCATTTCAAATTATGGTTAGGTTTATTTCAATCGCTCTCAATGACTTTATATCACTTTTAAAAGGTTTGTTGAATTGTCATTATGTCAACACAAGCAATGTTGAATTGTCATTGTGTTGGGTAACAACTTATTTACTTACAACACAACTTATTTAGTAAGGCGAAACCGTAATAACATTTCTGGAAGAGCTGACAAATCTCACTGTTCCCACCTGAATTCTATATCCCCCAACAGGATTATTAGTTTGCTGCAAACTCTTTTACTGAAAGGGGCTTTGGTTGGGTTTAGAGGCAAGATTGCTCTGCCGGGAGTTGCGCCACTGCTCGACAATTCGAGAAGTTACACTAAGTGGACATTAATTTTAGTGTTATCAGGCACATAAATAGACAAAGATATATTTTTATTGATTGAGCGTAGAGAAATCCTGTTTTAAATTGATCGTTTTTCATTTCGTCTGCCTGTAAATCTGCTTGCACGTTCCGTACCGGTTCAAGAATGAAAACGTTTTAATGGGTCAGTAAAGATTATTTTTTCAAATTTTAAATCGTCGGCATCGTGTTTATTTTGATTTTGAAATATTATAATACCTGCTTGCCTGAAGAATAATTGTCATTGACATAGTGACTTTTCTTTGGACAGATTGTAAAATAATAAAAAAAACGTTAGTACATTAAATATATAATTTATTACTAAATATGTAGGTATTTAAGTATATTCTTAGAAATATTATGATTTCAGAAGAAATATTAGTTTTGATGTTTAAAATTAGAAACAATTATTAGAAACGCACTTTTCTGAACGCTCGGTCTACTAAACAGAAATATTTATTTAAATTTACCAATATACAATGTATTTATATACAATTTGAAATGTACATAACACCTATACACGGTGTCCGGAAACTCGTAGTACAAGCGGGAAACTGGAGAATCTACACCACATGGGGAACCCAAAAAAACATAAAGTTTTTTGATTTGAGCATTTTCAAAAAAAAAAAAAAAAAACCAAAAAAAAATATTTTTCGGCTATTTTAGGGTTAAAGTTTTTTCTGGTGTTTAGGGTTGAATAACAGATGTTTTAACCCTGCAGAGCAGAAATATTTTATGATTACACCGGGTTAAATGAAGGGTGATTTCAAAATAATGCTTCAAATCCGAGTTTCTTCATTTGTTTTACTTTCAAATAGTTTTAATTAGTTGGGTACTTTGATCTTCAGTAATAATTTATAAGAATTTGATTAAAAAAAAAAAAAAAAAAAAAACAATTTCAAACTCGATTTACTCGATAACGAAAGCTCAAATAAAAAAAATATATACTACAAAATCGACTCCAAATGTGATGTAGATTCACCAGTTTCCCGCTTGTACTACGAGTTTCCGGACACCCTGTATAGTCAATACAACACAAAAAATTGCAATTCTTTGCCACAGAGATGTTAAGGTCAAGTTTATGACCTTGGCGAACTCTTACGTCCGGCGTTACTTTTTTGAAAGTAAACCAAGTCGAAAAAAGTGACAAAATTCCTTTGGGCAACACACGGCCAGTAAGTGAAGGAAAGATATCAATTTTTTTAAAACTTCTTTTTGTTTTATATTCCGTGCTTCAAATATTATCAAAAAGGCTGTCAGTAAGTCGAAGGGAAATTGTAATACTTTTATCACAATATCAATTACCATTCCAGGAATTCACGAAAGTCCCCTTTCATATTTTTCATTTTGAAAAATTCTAAACGAAATACAACTTTAAGTGACGCCCGATGTTGCCAAATCAATATGACTCTTTTCAAAAAAGTGTCAATTTCATTTGACAATTTGAAAGGCGCATGATTAACCCGCCGTCAAATAGAAATTTTCCGTTCTCTCAAATTCGTGATCACGATTCTCTCGAAGTTGTACTTTAAATATTCGATATCGGGAGAATGAAATTTCCTTGGAAATATTTGAATCTTTCTGAAACTTCTTAAATTTCTTATTCTCTTCTCAACATTCTTTGAGATCAGACAATAATAAATTACTATTTTATTAGATTTGATAATTTATTTGAACGGACAAATCAAGAGTTAATATATTGGTATAATACATATTTGATAGAGAGATGCCACTTATAACCGTCAAATCGATTCATTCATAATGTGTAAGAAATAAATTTAATTTGCACCAAATGATTTTCTGGTTCCAATTTTAAAAATTACAATTAAAATTATTTTCTTTCTTAAAATTATACTAAAGGTGGATACTCTATCGCTTGTCTGAATTCTTGACTCTTTAGTTCCAATTTTGAAAATTCCAATTAAAATCATGTTCTTTAACAGTTAAGGTACTCTATCGCTTGTATGAATTCTTAGCTCTTCAGTTCCAATTTCAAAAATTACACTTAAAATTGTACCATACGTAGGTACTCTATCACTTGTCTGAATTCTTGATTCTTTAGTTCCAATGTTGAAAATTACAATTAAAATATTTTTCTGTTAAAATACTTTATTATATAAATACTACAGTTAGGACTTGATCGCTTGTATAAATTCTGTACACAATCTCTTTTAACTTTGAAAATGAAACCTAAATTTAAATCAAATCCGATTTCACTGAACTAGCGTTAAAATCACAGCCGCACAACCAAATTTTGTATTTTTGTTAATCTGAGAGCGAAATCCAGGTCTAAGCGATCATAATATTCTTGCCGTGGATTATTTCAGAATTGGTCCAGCCGCTCCCAAGATATATAATGTTATTATTATATTCATCATTCCATCTCGGCGGCGGGGCTGAAACCCAAATAAATTAAATTGTCGTTTTCTTATCTCACAAGAGAAATGAGATGAGGTTTCTTTTGTCTTGAAAAATATACAACTATTACTTTTCCCGTATTCGTTATATGAATGTCTCCTGACGCAGAGGTGCCCCCGCTTATTCAAGATAGTTTCTGTCAACCAACCAACAAACACATAGGACCAAGATGGCAAGAGAGGGTCGGACCTAAAGATATTATAGTCATATTCTATTATCTTTGGTCGGGCCACTGTGCGTAAACGGAGAAAACTTACTGAAGTAAAATTTTGCTGATCAAATTATTTGTATTCATGTTAAAAACGGGACTGCATGCCTTCAACGAATAAACTGACAGATTTCAGCTTTAAGGATGAGAAAAATTTAAAAGATTTTTTTTTAATTATTCAGTTTGTTTGGGTATTTTGGCCTCAAGTCTAAATTAAATTTTGTATGAAATAGGCAGCGCAGACTTTCCTCTCAAAGCTTTCAACTACGGATTAAACTTTGCGGCTGTTTCCTACTAGAAGGCAACCTTCTCTCGCATTGATAATTTCTTCACAACTTTCTCATAATTGGATTCAAATAACGTGGCGGTAAAGCATTAAGGACACAAAGCTCATTGTTTCCCTGGCCTTTGAAGACTTCAAACATATCTGTAATAAGTGACAGTGGAATAATGCCGGTGACAGAACCCTTCGGTTTTAAAAGAGATAGATTGAATAAATTGCAAGAATCACAAAGCACTCGTTAAATGATTTCCCTTGATTTCGTCGACAAGATGTATAAATTATAATGAAATTTCATCTGGAAATAATTCCCTTGGGATATACACGAAAAATACGGAGAAAAAAATATTATCACGCAAAGTTTTCCAAAGCCAATTATATAAAATACTAAAAAATAACTTCAAACCCACTTAGCCAATTTGTGTTGTTTATTTCTTCAACGTAATATTATATTCGGTATATTTTGTGGATTTGAGAGCGATTATGATATCAGATATCAATCCCGTTCCATATCAATATCTAGTGTTACCCTGAAAAATGATTAGTCTACCAACCATGCAAAAAAATCCTGAATAATATGTAGGTGTAGCTAAAATATTACCCAACTTGATGCAAATTGATGACAACTCTTTCTCTCTAAAAAAATCTAGCAATATCCAGCAAGTGCAAAGGAAATAACAAAATGTTTCAAATTCAAATCTAACGTCAAGTTGGACGTTACCTTGGCGTTACCTTAGTTACCGTAAACTGTCAGTACAATCAAATACCCTATAATACGTCCAACTCCAGTGAAATAGTGGCAATTTCAACAACTCTGTAATAATAATAATGTTTTGTTTTTTGTAACAAATAGATATAATGATATCCTCACTGATATCTCCCGTGCTGAGGAATTCATTTACATTTGATTAAAATTCAATAGTATGGATAGTATAAAGTAATTAAAAATATATTGAATAGTGTTTTTTTCTGAAATAATTATAAATATATTAAAAGGTGTTTTTTTGTTCAGTCGAATGGTTTCAGTTTCAGTTTGTATTGATGACAGTAAATTATCTATTTCTGATCTCCTTATGTTTTGTATCCAGCTTTTTATTTGACATTTAAATGTTAAATTTTGTTGTGAGTTTTGAATACGAGTGGGATTTTGTTGTAGAGTTTTGTACCATGGTCTAGGAAGGTTTTTTCCTCAAATGTTGTATTTGAATTTATGTATTAACTTTATTTAGTATTTGCCGGCGGTGTTCTGCCCTTTATAATTTGCATTTTGATTAAAAATATTCTAAAACGTTTTAAAAAACTGGTTTCAGTGGTTTACAAACAAATAGCAAAAACACTCCCAAGTCGTTTTTCAACATGACAAAAAACGTTGACAGATTATAGTTGGTTAAATGATTACGTTAAATCCTAACAAATAAAATGTTCTACGTAAAACGTGGATTAAGCCTTTGAAATATAATTATACAAAAATTAAGGTTCAGTCAGTAAAGCTGGGTTAGTTTCTACATGGCATTCTAGCATTCTGTGTTCAAGTTGATTTTATAATCATCGTCAATATTGATGTTCAAAACATATTTTTGTATTTTATTATGTGACAACCTCACAAGAGCGCCCCAGTCTGAACAGTGTACAGTGTACAGGCAGGAGAACTATGTCGCCAACCGGTCGGACAGCCTTGTGAGGCGGGTTAAGGTAGGTGTTGTAGGAAAGAATTTATTAATGCAGGTCTTGAAAATGTCGTGATTATAAGAAAGAATGAAAACAGAATTTTTTATATGTTTTGAATTATCGAATTTATTACTTATATTTATTGATATTTAATTTTAATAAATATTTTTTTATACATTCCTATTATTAAATATATTGATATCTTTTTTTAAACTTTCTCTCAATTATATAAGTACTGTATTACCTTTCTAAACCATCAAAGACATATTTAATAACCGCTTTAATATTTAATTTAATTTATTAGCAAAAAAAGCAGAAGATCGTATATTTAAACCTAATTTTTATAGAATAGAAAAGAATATAATGTCACATCAAATCCGTATGTAAGGTATGAGAGAAAACCGAGGAGCACATCTCATGCCGCTAGGAGGCGCTAGGCCATCAGAATGTATGGGAAACGTCAGAAGCTGGAGGTATTATTTATTCATTTATTAATTTAAACGCCCTAATGGGCTTTTATATGATACATAGTTTGTATCATTTACTGCATAATACAGTTCCAACAGAAGATTTTTATTTTGAAAACAACAAAAATTAACACTATATAATCAAGTATGTTCGTACATGTATACAGTCATAAAAACAAAATAAAACTAAAAAGCAGTATGCGATTTACTGGTAGAAAGGTACAGAGACGGGATTTTTTTTAAAGACACAAAATTATAAAATTTTATAACAAACAAATGGGTCTGAAATTAGTTGCCTTTTGAAACCCACAAAATTATTAACACCAAATATATCAATAAGTTCACAGTGTTTGTTTGCAAGGTGATGAATTCTTGGAATTGGTGAATAAATAGAGTAGTAAATATTGAGGTTAGTGTTACATTTAAAAGTGTCTTTGCTTCGAGTTTCTCTGGCAGGTACATTAATATGAATTAATGCCAATAATTCAGGGCTGTCAATTAGAGATTTAATACTTTTGAATAACAATAATAAATCAGTTAAAAATCTATTATTAGTATTACAGGGTATTTGGTGAAATTGACAGCATGATTCACTGCTTAGGACGAATTGTTTCGGAGAATTTGAACAATTCATCAAATTTCAACGTTCATTTTCGGGTTCTGTGAAAGTCCTATTCAAGTTCTGACATTATATCATTATTGGCTAGTTGCTTGACAGAACTGAAATAAAAACAGAAATTGAAAAATCTTTCACAGAACTTGAAAATAAACGTTGAAATTTGATGAATTGTTCAAATTCTCCGAAACAACCCGTCCTTAATCTCAGGTTTTGAAACATTTCAGAAAAATTGTATAAAAAATAGCAGATCTCGCAATGCTTCGCTAGTGCTTATATCTTTCTCCAACGACCCCTTTTTTCTACCGTACAAACTACTCGCTAAACATTTCTGGTACTAATAAGAACAAACTTTGATATTTTCAGCGATATTGGTCATCTATTTTTCGAGTTTTGCGACACAAACATACGCAGGCTGATTTTTTATATATTTAGATTTTGGATTGCATTATGTTCCGTGGGTGATATCCCAACTTTGTTAATCATTTATTTGCAATTTATAATACTTTTGAATAATCAACATTTATGCGAAATCCGTCTGATTTAAAGTAAAAAAAACTGTTTATCGGCTGACAGCAAATAAACAAAACTTTTCTTATTGGATACCAAAAATAGGCCACCATCTTATCAACTTAAAGTTTTCTTATTGAAGAATAAAATTAAGCGATAATTTTATATTTTAAGATGGTAAAGGGACTTATCAAGCAAGCTACGCGAAAACACTTTTTCTTGATTATTTTTGTGGATTCCCGAAAGATGAAAAAAAGTTAACATTTACATATTTTTTTCGTAGGTAATTAATAATCTAACTTTAATATGTTTTAAAGTGTGGCAAGTACTCACATATGGTTAATTATCTTGGACGAAGAATAATAAATGGAAGAATTGAGACCTTGAGAAGTTTCTCTTGAAAATGGCGCTATAGATTTAATCCATCTATTATTTGTTTAATTTTACTATACAACCTCTAACAAACATGCTAAGTACACAAAAGAAAATTAGATTTTTGGGAAGAATTCGTAAAGAAAAATTCCAGAAAAACTATAATCACCATATACAACTCTTTATTGCTCCACATTTTAATTACTCAACGATTATTTTCTTATGTAATGACAAAGAACATAATAACTTTGGCGAAATTTGGCGAATTTTGGCGAGATTTTCAAAAGTTACCAAAATATTAAAGGAACTAATTGATTAATAGTTAAACAGATGCCGACCTTGAACACGATGATATTTATACATTAAATAATAAACAACCTATTACCAAAATACTTTTTACATCAAAGGATAATACAAGAGCGTGCAATGAATTTAGGCTACCAAAAAAATGCAAAGCCAATACACAAAATAGTTAACTGTGCATAGAAATACAATATTATAGTGCGCTGCCGGAAACTATAAAGTCCGTACTATTGGTAGAAACAAGCTGGATTGTAGAAGGCACTTTAATAAAAGGGCAGTGCAATAAATAATAAAAATTTAATAATGCATATATGTAATAAATAATAAATTAGACATTTTTAAACTTCGATGTAGAAATTCCATTTCGAGAATTCACTCGCGATTAAAAAAGAGAGAACTTGTGTTGACAGCATAGTTTTAGTTACCTAGGAAGGAGCCATATGATCAAAACATTGCTAATACAGCGTAGTTGTAGTTACCTAGGAAGAAGCCATATGATCAAAACATTGTTAATACAGCGTTGTTAGTAGTTACCTAGTCATGAAGCCATTTGATCAAAACATTGTTAATACAGCGTTGTTAGTAGTTACCTAGTCATGAAGCCATTTGATCAAAACATTGTTAATACAGCGTTGTTAGTATTTACCTAGGCATGAAGCCATTTGATCAAAACATTTTTAAGACATTGTAGTTAGTAGTTACCTAGGAATGAAGCATTTTTATCAAAACGTTGTTAAGACAGCATAGTTAGTAGTTACCTAGGAATGAAGCCTTTTTATCAAAACGTTAAGACAGCGTAGTCAGTAGTTACCTAGGCATGAAGCCATTTCATTCGTGCGATACTCAGATTGTTTCTCCGGAATGTTATTATTTATTATTTATCATTATAAATGCCGATTTACATTCTCTTTTGATATCTTTCTTTTAGTGTTATAATTATATTTTAATTTTTAATCTTTATTTTTATTTTAAATTTATCTTTATTTTAATGTTGTTTTTCTTTTTTTTTAAATGTATAAATTCTTAAATTATAAAATGGGGGCCTCAGCACGGGTAAACAACCCAGTGAGGCCAACATTACTGAATTGAAATATGAAATATTGTAAAAAAAAATGTATCAACAATAAAAAAAAAAAAAAAAAAAATGGTTTCGCAGTATTTTCGGTGTTACATAGAAAAAACATTTTGGAAATATATATATAATGTTCTATATTTTATACGTTCGATAGTTTATATATAATGGATGTTATAAAAATATTATATATTTATCATAATATCTGAATTTATATATGTATGTAATATAATTTTACGAAGGAAAATAATTTGACAGATTTTGACAACCTGATTTACATAAAAATCACAAATTTCCACTAAGTACACAAGCTTTCGCGAGCCACACCCAAGCTCCGCCAAGGGCCAAACAATAAATTTTAATAAGGCTTCAGTTTTTGCAAAAGGACTCCATCGATATATTTCCTCCAAGCGTAAAACATTTGAAACTAATACATAGTCGTATTAGGAAATTTCTTAAGCTTAAATGTTTATAAATTGAAAGAGGTAAGTGTCAATAAGAAGGAGGGGGTTGCGCTAAGTACGACTGCCGTTACTTGTTACGACTTGCACGTCGTTACGAATAACGATGAGTGAACGGTTAGTAACGATAAAACGACGCGACGTACCAACTAAAATATCGGCGGGTGGGGGGTGGGAGGTTAGTAAAATTTGTGGGTGGCAGAGATGACAGCCCTTAACCTATGAATTTCGAGAACCGATTACGATCATTTCAGAATTTTAAACACTTTGAAAGTCATAAGTTCAGGGAGATGGCAGTTTCCGTAATGAAATTCCCCCCACTTACTGCAATAAATGTATATATTGTAGGTTTTATAGTACCTACGAACTTTACATGTTTTCCCGTTTAAGAGAAACAGTTTAAAAGAAAACAAGTTCGCAAACGACATTTCCCAAGAAGTTCTATCCACAGAAAACTCTTCACAGTCTAGTTGTGTTGCTTGCAGTAAGTTTTTCGGAAAAACGAAGCATTCCTTGTCGTTTTGTAAACTCAGACTTTTACAGCTTTATTACTGATAATAAAAACCTAACTATTGCAAAAATAAACCAATCTAGCGTCTCATCTCATCTCACATTTGCCCTGATGATGAGCACTGCAATGCTGTCCGAAACGTTGGGTAAAGAAGAAGGAAGCGCAACACGGCGTACTTATTTACAACTATTATATTTTTAAACTTGTCGTTGCGTGACTTTTTAATTATTTATCACTTTTAGACTTCAATCTCGCCAACACCCAAATATATTTTTTACTACAGGGAAATCGCATATCGTAAAAAACACCCATGTTTAACATTTGCCAAAGCTCGCATATTTTGTATGACGCTATTCTTCAAGTTAAAACACAGTCAAGTGAAGTCGGCGTACAATTATTCAAGCCACGTTTTTCTCCGTTTGCCTCAACCACAAACCGAAACACGGCTCCGCTACGAGCCAAGTTAATGATGCCATGGAGGTCGCAAGTAGCCCTGCAAGTAGCCTCAACAGAGCTCATTGGAATGCCAAACCTTTCTTGTCTAAATTAAACTAAAACCACAGGCGTTAAAGCAAAGTGCACGGAGAAAAATGAGTATTGCTGATTTATTAAAATATTGTTAAAAACGTGATGGCAGGCCATTCCTATCAAACTATAATTACATTAAGAATATATCGGAAAATGTTCGCATATAGCTGTGTTTATCTTAATAAATATAATGAAAAAATGCAAAGATATTACAATTATTATAAACACGTATTTCGATATTCGTGTTTTACTGATAATTTTTTGGGAAAGGCCTGTAGCCCCGTTTTTAACCGTAATTCGAATAATTTGACCCAGATTTTTAATAAATTAGCAATACGTTACATCAGCAATTTTTTTCCGCGTATGAATTAAAGGATACCAACGTATGATTATTTATATATATATATATTATTTTTCCTGCATAACATACGTACATTTCAATCAAATAAGATAAAAAAGTCATAAAAACACTTTAGCAACTATTTGCTATTTATGTGCAAAAAATTCTTACTATACAAATTACATCACCGCTCATTAGCGTTAGGTATTTGTTATGTAAATAGCTATCAAAATATAGTTCAACTTATTAGTAATAGTAATAAATATTAGATAAAGCGTAATTTTACCCTAGTGCGCTTTACGCTAATGTGTTAACCTATTTGTACACACTTTACCTGTAAGATCTATGCAGGGGTACTCATATTACGTTAAATTACTCCAACGGTGGTGTTTACGCAGAATAATTAAACTTTATATTTATGTAAGTTTTGTTATGCTATAGATTTAAGACCAAAGTTTGTAATCTATGAAACTACGTATTCATGTGTAACAGCATACACAAACAAACATATTTTATTTATTCAATAATGGTAAATAGACTTAAGAAATGGAAACCCCCATAGTAAATGTATTGGTACTTCTCCCTTACAAAAGTAATGGAAGAAACGTTTCTTTCAATAGGCGGAAAAAATAATAAAGTATTAAGATAAAAATACAAGAAAACAAAAGGCTACGAACGAGTTTGTCTCGAGCAGCAAACAAAGGACAAAGCAGTCACCAGCCTCGAATAGCATGTATTTTTCATTGCTGCAAAACAGTTTTTGATATATTATTTGGATATAGCGAATTTTTCACAGAATCTTGTTTAAGGCGATGCACTACGTCGTTTAATATTTTAAATTGAGCCGCTATCAATAACAACCCTTACGTAGATGGCGATAAGGTTCAAATTCCCGCTTAACACCATCCGCCTGTTTTGATTTTTGCAAGAAAAAAACATTGCCAAAAAGTTACTTTTATTTTATTTTGTGGATGTTCATGCATAATTTTTTTTTCGATCATTTTATAAATAACTTAATTTGCCACATTATACAATCAAATCATAACCGAAAATGGGTTTGTAGGTAGGAGATTTTGAACATTAAAGCAGTTTTCATAGGCCATTACATTATTTTTTTCTGGGCTTATAAAAAGACTTATCTACAAAAAAATACTCGATTATTTCAAAGGCCAAGATGTGTTCTACTCGCAGAATTTAATTAAAGCATCTGAAACATTTCTAGGCGATCACCAAATTTTCAAACCAAAAACACATGATTTTGCATTACTACGTATGGCATCGCCTTAAATTGCATTATAACATAAGAGACCCCACCAAATTATTTCGCATTTTCAAGTGACGGTACTTGACGCATATTGATTTTTCACAAAAATTAATAAATCCGTTGGTAACATTTGAACTTTAGGTAAACTCGTGACAAACGACGTTGATACTGATGTCAGAGAGTTGTAAATCTGATATTAGTGGCCTTATCAGGAAAAATTCTGATAGGAGGATATAATTGTGCCTTCCACGAACAAAGCACAGCTTCTTTGTATTCTCATTCGTTTTGTTATTTTCATTTGATTAATGGAATTGGTTTAATGATGATAGACACAATATGTTTCATAACTAAAAAAATTATTAAATTAATTCGAAACATTTAACTATCCTGGTAACTGCTCCATTTTTCTCTCTCGCCTGGCTTCGTAACGGTTCTAAATAAATTCGATAATACCGTCCAACTTTAAGCGGCCATAACGTAAAACTATTCAATGAGTTGGTGTTAGAAGGTGCTCCTGGGTTATTTCCTATGCAATATACTCAAAGAACCAGTCCCAAAACTATGTCAACTGAAATTTTGTAATATGAGACAGGTTATTTCTATACATCGGATAAACTCGATGGATAGTAATCCTCAATGTTTTTAAATCTGTGCTTCTGGACATAAGATAAGCCCAGATTAAAGTACATAAAAAAAATCACTAACCCGTCGCAATTGGTGCCACAAAGTATGCCAGCTATGAATGTTAAAATATAAGGCAGCCTTCTTAAAATTACACATCAATCCTCCTTGTCTGAGGTATTAATTTACATTGAGCTGTACGAACATACTGTCACTTTAAAAGATTTGACATCTTCTTTTTTGCTAATTGCAACAATTATTCTGGTCATGGTGACATTTTAGTATGGATATATTGGGTAGGAAGGACAATTAAAGAATTTGATATTGAGGTATTCCGATATATACTGTGCGAACAGTTAATACGAGGCCAATGTATATAATTTTATGCGAACTCACAAGAGTCAATAATGAGTATTAAAATGATAATGTCAGCTTTTTAAATATTTATATTGAGGGATCAGTAGGATTTATAGGTCCAGTTAGGAGTTCTACCGAGCCGAACCCTCTGATATGAAAATATTTGGAGTCGGTGAATTATTTTTCTATTTGATCTCTGGTGTTGTTCTTGTATTGTTTTGTATTTATTATGCTTATATAATGCACCTACATAATGAGGATTGACTAGATGATCATTTGTGGAAAAGAGTGTGGAAAGGTTTTCCTGTGGGGAAGATTAACCCGGACATAAAGTCGGAAAAATAAATACAGAACTTTGTATTGTTTGCTGCCACTTAGTTGTATTGTAGGAAAGTAAATGTTATCGTCAACAATGTATTTCAATTTTAGGTTTGTACGCATAATTAAACTAAGAATAAAAAAAATAGTTTTGGAATATTTTTGAAGCCAAATATCACTAGTTCATTTCTGAATTGTCAACAACTGAGTGAGATTACGACTCGGCGCCGTCCGTATATGCTTTTGTTCGCGGTTTGGCTTTCGGAGCCAGTTATCGGGTTTCCCTTTAGTTTTATGCAGAAAACAGCCTGTGATTAATGTACCGCTAACCCACGAGTGGCAGTTAAGCACTTTTTAAATGTTCTCTACCGAACAAACATGTAACAGGAATAATCGTACCCAAACTAGGTAGATATTATTGTGTGTAATAAATCACTTTGAATGATGTGAACTAATTCACTGTATTATTTGCGTTAATAAATTATTAAAATCAAAATGGTCGCATTATTTTGATTTTTTTTCCATTAATTGCCAAGTCAAACACCACTTAAGGGTATTTTCAATAATTATTAAATTAAATTTAAAATACCTTTAAATATTATACAAACTTATTACTGTACCTACCTCACATTCTATCCCTCCGCCCATGTCGAAGATCTATCGCTTTGATAAGATATCTTAAATATTTCTTGGGAATTCAAAATGTTACTTAAAAATAATAAGAATGACAAGCCCATTTTTTATAGATATTGCGAGATGACGTAGTCACTTTACCGCATTTAGCTGATTTAATTTAATTTAACTAATAAAACAGCAAATAGGTACACAATATTACAAATTACACGTTGTTTTATTAGTTGAATGAAATTAAATTATATTTAACTAACAAAACAGCATATAGCTAAACAATATTTCGATTTTTACACGCCTTGAAGGCTTTTACGTGTACATTTCAAAATTGTTAAAATTATCACATCGCGGCCATGGTTTTTGAAGGAACTGTTTTAAAGTTGATTTTTTTGTGCTTTTATTTAATTTCGGTTTATTTAAAATAGAAAAAACAAAGAAAAAAACCTATTTTCATATTAATTTGTGAATACAATTATAATGGATACGTCAACAAAACATGTAAAATTACCCGTATTTTTAATGGAAAAGTTGTTAAAATACAGTTGTTTTTATTTTCCCGGCGTAAATAGTTGTCTTTTATAATAATTAAGTTGAATTGAAGTGTTCTTACATTAAAAATACTAGCTGATGTGTACCCGGTGTTGCTGGGGATTATCCTTAGGATATAAACATATACCGATTTAAATTATTTTGTAGGCCTTTTTAAAATATACAATTCTGTCATACGTTATTTTGATGTATCTTATAAGGTTTAGCCAGCGTTAGCAATGTAAGCGTCTGGAAATCTATTTTTTACGATTTATTACAAGACATGATTTTTTTTACTTCCTAAAAATATAATATGCATGTTTTATATATGTTAACCTTTCGGTAAAAAATCTCTAAATGATACTAAAAACCATATTAATTCCTTTGCATAGTTTAGAATAACTAAGCGCACACACAGAAAGACGCGGATAGCGACTTTATTTTAAATTATTTATACAGGGTTTTCCAATAAGAGGTGTTATTTTGATATTCAATCGTAAAATATCAATGAATTTGGTTGCTTGTGTAGCACGTAGCACCGTCTTGTTGAAAGTGAACGTTGTCCAGATCAATACCATCCAATTCCGGCCATAAAAAATCATTAATCATCTCTCGATAGCGCAATCCATTCACCGTAACTATTGCTCCAGCCTCATTTTCAGAAAAGCAAGGTCCAATGACTCCGCCGGACCATAAACCAAACAGTCACACGTTGAGGATAAAGAAGCTTTTCGACAATAATTATTGAGTTTTTCGAGCCCCAGATGCGACAATTTTGCTTGTTGACGAAGCCACCCAGGTGGAAATGGGCCTCATCACTCAAGATGATTTGCATTTGATTCACTCAAGTGAATTTTAATAATTTTATTTGCATTGTTTAGGCGTGTTTTATTCCATTTTTATTAATTGCGTAGTTTTTACTTGTCAAATGTCAAAAAATGACAGCTTCAAAAGTAACATCTACTGAAATAGCGGGCTATTCAAAATAACACCTCTTATTGGAAAACCCAGTATTTATAGATATGTTCAGTTACCTTCTCTAAAACTTTACCGGTGTAGTTTGTATACAGCACACAACCATTATTAATTGAAGATATTTGCAGCCGAACAATAATTTATCAAAATACTCTTTATTTCTTCATAATTCAGAAATAATTAATAATTTCTTACGTAGAAGTGCTTCTGTCAGAATTTTAATCCGTTTACGTAACTTTTTTTTTACTTTTGTGAAATGGAATTAATCTTTTCATAACTGATTTATGTCACTTAAAAATGTTTAAAATTTATTCACCTAACATTTCAAAGTTGTAAATTAATTGGATAAAACTTTTGATTGCGAATTTGAATATGAATACTTCTTCGATAATTATAATCTCAGAGATCATTCACAATTAGCGAAGAACGAAAATAGCAGAAAGCTCTGGGCTTTATTTGGTAACTTCTCAATTAAGATAAGTGTCGTTAGTCGTTACTCTTCATGTCCCAAGATGACTTTAAAGAGATCTCTTTCGAAGTCGCTCAGCTTCTTGAAAAAAGATATTCGAAAAAAAAAAACAAATTAGAAAGATTATTTTTGGTCTTTTATTTGGGAACAAGATTTTTTAATGATGAATTACTAGAGAGGTTTAAATTGAAATTAACTAAAATACGTGCGTAGGACAGATTTCAATCATTCAAAGGTGATAATAATCTCTAAACAGTATAAAATAAAATCACTATACACGTCTGTCTATTTGTGCGCTTAGTTCTTCTAAACTTTGCAACGGATTTTGATAGGGTTTTCAGTATCATTTAGAAATTTTCTTCCAGAAGGTTTATGTATATAATTTAATATTTATAGAAAGTAGAGAAAAGTCAATATTTTGTCAAGTCGTAAAAAAATATTTTCGGGAACTTTTTTATTATTTTTTTTATTTATTCTTAAATATATTGGTATAGTATATTGACCTCCACGCTAGGAGTTCAGGAGTGTTGAGGAGGACTTTTTCAATTGTAAAGTTATATTTACTTACAATGCTAAATCTTAAAATTCTCTTAAGAATGACCCTCAGCAACGCCGAGTACACGTCAGCTGGTATATTTGGATGATTTTTTTTTACGAAGACAAACATTGCCGGGTTACGAATAACCTGACAATATTTGAAAATCTCCCACTACCACCACAGTAAGCGTAAAATGTTGCTTGTGTTGTGATGGAGGACTTGAAGCCAGCCGAGGAATTGAACACACTACGCCTGGGTAGGACCCAAGCGCGATGTCAACTCAGCTACCGACCGGTCAATTTGTATTGCACCATTGTTCAAAATCACTTCAAGGGCGCTGCGATATTTTAAAGGTACCTTAAAATATCAGAAGGGAGGAAATAAAAAGTCAAATATTTTACAAGTTTGATAATATGGTCGTTATTTTAGTTCAGGGGGAGATTTTGGTTCTACTTGAGGATAATCAATTGAACTTTAACTTAAAATTATTAACAACTTTCACGTTAACTGCGATTTCAGTTCTCTCGGGTAACAGCAGAATTGTCCTTAACATAAAAATTAACGGCTTTTTAATGCATTTATTGAATTAAACTTTTGTGAATGCAAATCTTGAAAGTGAAAATTAATGCACTTCCCGACATCCGATCGAGCTGAAACTCAGCAGATAGACTCATCGTCGATGACAATGCATTCTTTCAACTTCTTGTGGCAATCACGTAGACAAACGCGCAAACATATGCATTTCTCTGAATACAGTATTATACCAGTGAAACTATGGTATTCCCATTGTGGTATTTTCACAAACTACGATACATTTAAGAATGTGTGGAAGATTTAAAATGCATTTTGCTGATTATGATTATCGCACTAAAAACAAGTAATTTTAAAATTTTCATTTTAATTATTGACTTCAAAACGATCTAAGACCGTTCATTGCGAAACGGTTCCAATTGGCTACAGCGTCATTATGACGTACAAACCGCCAATGTCTGGTTAGACGACTGTCACCAACGTCACGTCGCCCGGCGCGCGGCGTGACGTCACACCGCCGAATTCACGAATAAAAACAAACATCTCTTTTGACGCAAATCAAAAATGGCACATTTTAAATCGTCGTAGAAAATTTAATCGTAAACATAAAAACTGTTTATTTTGTCCTAATTTTTTGAAGAAAAAAAAATATTAAAAATACCCAATTGGGATGTTTTGTGATGCTGAAGGAAGTGGGGAGGGAAAGAATATGAAAATGAGGGGGAAGTGGGGAAGTACCTGGCTATTCATATCTGGTCACCAAACACGGCTAAAACCATTTCAAGCAACGCCAAAAAAGTCAATTCAGAATGGTGATCATTCAAAAGAGCTATACTGAGAGTTTATTCTACTCTGAAATGAGTCACAAATACACAATAATATTATTTTTAATGAATTCATTGAGAAACAGCACAACATAATTTACTTGCACTCGCCTCGTCAACATCTTGATGCGTTATTTCACTATAATACAGTACGAACACGCCCTCAACGAAATACGGAGGTTACAAGAAGTGGGTGGGTGGTTAGTGGTCTGGGTAGGTTGTGGGTGGTGTTGGTCGTGTGACCGCAGAGCGGGTGGCCGCGTCACGATCCCCCGCGCCCCTTAAACCGGACCCACCCTAAACCAAACTTCCTGTTATGATAATTTAATTAAAATATTCGCACCCCTTGAACGATTCCGTCCTAAGCCATAATGGTACTCCGGCTTAAGGGTGGTGTTCAGTACCTACATAAGGCTTTTATTTACGAACAATGCTGCCGTGGTAAGTACCCTCAAGAAAGACACTGTGTTTTTACTTAACAAGGCAGAATATCTCAAGCAAATCTTTGCTTCTATCATAAAAATAATTTTATATTTACTATAAAATATATAAAGTAAATGCCAATGAAATAATTACTGAGAGAGATGTTTGGTAATTAAAATTGACAGGAATTTGCAATTCGTAATCGTAATTTGCGCTTTGCTTAAAAAGGTACCTACTAATTTCTTTTTAATTTTTTAATCTTATTTTTTACTTTAAATTGTATTGCCAGAATTTAATTACATTAGTTCCACATAGGCGGCCCTGAAAATACGTCAATGTCATCTTAGGGGAGACTGTGTAGAGGATATTTTAAGGAAATGAAGGAGAATAGGTTCTGGGCAGATCCATCCGCTGCCAAGACCTGGATTAGTCTCACCCCATGAACCAGGGCACAAGTGCTAAGTCACCAAACGTAGCTTGCCACTTGGGGTGACCTATGGCAGATGTATCTTATGAATGGTTCTCGGGCGACAGTTCCCATACTCGCCTCCTAAATTCAAATTTATTTTATTTCATGGAATGCTTAACGATTAACTCTTCGAAAATTGGTATAATTGAAAACATAAATTATTTTTAATTATACTTTAAATTGAATTGTTATAGAGTTTCATTTCAGTTTTAATTTAGCCAGTTTGTTTCATTCTCCATTGATGAGCTCAATCAAATTTCACTAACAAGCTTTTAACAAAACACTTGTAACTGGTATGAAAATATTTAGTCGATACATTTTCAACCAAAATAAACATTTCCACTGTAACATTATTTTCCAAAAAACAAGAATAAAAGATAACATTTAAATCAATATATCTAATTTTTCTTTATCGCTTATAATTTTTGAAAGCCCTCTTGTTCATAATATATGATTTGATATAATATTAAACTAACTAACTAACCATCACGCCGTTACCCCGCAGGGATAGGCAGAGAGGACTGACCGCCAAACAACTCGGTCTTGGCACACACTTCTTGCCTCATTCACATTCATACATCGTCTCATACATTCTCTTCTATTATTCTGACTCTTGACATGGCCCGACTCGAGTATCTGATTCACTTGATCGTGCCATGTCTTCCTCGGGCGTCCCCGACTTCTGTTACCATTCGCATTTGCATCATATATCTTCCTTTCTTCGCTCATTCGCTCTACATGCCCAAACCATCTAAGCGTCCCTTTATTAATCTTACTCATTACGCTAACATCAGCCTTGCACTCTTTGCGGATCTCCACATTCCTCACACGATCAAACATTGTTTTACCACACAAAATATCAATATAATACAATATGTATAAGACTTGTATGACATACATCTACAGCCATATCTTATGTACAAGTACACAAAATATGATTTCGTAGAAAGCAATCAATTTCTGATAAGGCCCCACGTGTCCCGGCAAGGCAAGGGTCCTGTGTTCGAGTCCTAGATGTGACTGAACCTTTTTCTGATTTTTCTGTTTCAGATTTTCGTTTAGGAATCGCTAATATTGTCTTCAATAATTAAATAAATTATATTGTCATGTGGAATGTAAGAAACAATTTCTGTAATGTATATTTACTGATATCTGAAATTTCAACGAATTACTTATTTTCTTTTGAATAGCTTTCTCTAGAAACCTTTGTAAATAATTACGATATTTAAATAGTAAGCCTACCCACTTATAATTAAAAATTAATGTGAGAAATATAATTTTATTAATTCCCTGTTTTTTCGGAATCTTATTTAATGAAACATTTCGTTTGTGCGTTTTTTTTAGAACAGCACAAAATAACCATTATGTAATAAATTTGTTCGCTGGAATTACTGTGGGAATATTTTTCAATTAAATGTAAGTATCTTCAGGATAATTAATAATGATCGACTATAGATTTTTGGAATGTATTTATATTTTTATACTACCCGGATTTTATGTGTTTTTTGGTGATAATTTTTGTTTACGACGCGCGACAATCTTAACTATCATTAAATAAGTACATTTCTGAAATTCATTTTTAAAATACAATCCATCTTACTAATTAGATTCTTACTCGCCCGTTCAACGTTATTGTGCGGCAAAGCCGGCCTTGATCCTAGTTAAAGACATTTTTAACCAAACGAACGCCATGGTAACAAGTCAAGTTTTTCACCGTCTCTTGACCTTACGCGCCGCGTAATATTTGCACCGCGTTTTTCAGTTCGGCTGAATAAGTTTAGTTTTAGAAATGTGACCTTGTAATCTAAAAAAACTGCCACATTTAGGTACAAAACAAACTTTCAACGGAAAAAATAACCGGTAAATGTTCTTAGTAAATTTATAATAATTATAGTAACTCTAAAAGTGCCGCGCAAGAAAGAAAGAAAAAAGAAGTCTAAGTTACTCAAGCACCAAATCCGGGTGGACGAAGAAACATGCAATTACCGTTAAAACGAGTGTAATATATTGAGAAACCTCACACAAGACGTTGTAAAAAATGCTTAACACAGAAAACTAACCCCAATAAAGTGGTAAAAGGTACCAAAAAGCGTGCGTGGGAATATTATTATCGTGAGTAATTTCTAAGACAACTCTCCTCCCTACGGGGGAGAGATTCTCTACAAACAATACGGTGACTACAGAAGGGAGACTCTATAACAAGTCGATGCATTAAAGATGAGGCGGGTTACCTGCAGAGGGAGGAAAAGCACATTCCCAGTAGATAGACACAGAAGGTACTTTTAGAAACTTTCAAATACCTCTCAGACTGGCAAGTCTTTTAACAGATCACTAGAAGAAGAAAAGCTGGAAATTAAAATCATGGCAGTTGAAAATTTTTAAAAACTAAAATCTTTCGACGAGCTGACCTCAGATGGTCACGTTTGTTATTTTGATAGCTTGGAGGATAGGATTGTATCCTATAGTTTAAAAAACCGTAATAATTAACACATTTAAATAAATATATGTGAGTCCCGACTGCTCCCAACCGTCTGGAGACTACCAATGAGACTATGGCATAAGGTAGTGAGGAGGGGAAGGAGATGAGGAGGAGGATGGTGAGGTATTACCTGGCTATTCAGATTTTGTCACCAAACACTGCTATAGCTATTTCAAACGACGTTTCAATTCTGAATGGTGGTCTGATAGTATCTTACACGCTATAACTTGCCGCAAGTAAACTATATATTACTTGAATGAATAATTTTTGAAATAACAAAAATTCATCGAATAAAATTTTACTTTTGCGCACGATGGGATTTGAACCTGCGACCTTCGAATTTTTTTTTATAATGAATACCTTACAAGAGTCCCAACTGCTCCCGTCTGGAGCCAGTGAGACTATGGCATCCCCAATTGGGGGATGTTGTGAGGCTGAAGGTAAGTGGGGAAGGGAAAGAGGAAGGTGGGGAAGTACCTGGCTATTCAGATATAGTCACTAAACTCGGCTAAAGCCATTTGGAGCAACGTTTCAATTCTGAATGGTGGTCTTACACCAGGGCGATACTGGTAGTATCTTCCTCTCTGGAACGTGCCGCAAATATACTATATATTATTTTAATTAATTAATTGTGAAATAACACAAATTAATCAAATAAAATTTATTTGCGCACGCCGGGTTCGAACCCGCGACCTTCGGAATGGCAGTCCAATGCGTTACCACTGGACTATGCCGGCCGTCGAGATATTGCTAGTCGAGAGCCTTAACCCTCGATCACGGAGGCCGTCTATTATCATTTCAATAATAATTTAATGATGCTGCTAAAAACTTAATAATTCTTATCAAAAACTCAAAACCTTTTTTAAGACGTGTCTTGTCATTTTTTTTAATAATAAGTACGAGTTAGGTAGTTATTCCAATAATACATTTAATCTTCTTCTTTCGTATGGTGGGGGGGTCAGAGGGGGACATCTAGGACTGCAAGCCATTTTAGGGTCTCAGGCGTCGCCATGTGAACCTCATCAATCCCGCCGGGGAATTAATGGAGCGGGCATTTGTTGACCACATGTTGGGTGGTCTGCACCGCACCACATTCACACATCGCCGACTCTTTAAGGCCCCATCTGTGCATCATGTGGGCTCAGCGGCTATGGGAGCACCTTAAACTATTGATAGCGGACCAGGTTTTTGCGAGGCAATGAGAACCCAGGCTCTCTCTCTCGGTGGGGTCCTGTATGAGGTGGGCATTTGCCACGTTGGCCGTTTGCCACTCAAGTTTCCATCTTCTGGGGTGAGAGGTAATCGGAGGAGCCTCTCTCCTTCCGCGCCCAGAAGAGATTTAGTAAAAAGCTTCTTAGGATTCTGAAAAGCTTGAGAAAGACAGTTAGAAGCAGTGTTAAACGGAAAAGATGTCAATCGCATAATCTTAGTATTTTACTCAACATAAATTATAACAATCGTTGTGAACCAAGAAATGAACCACCCTTTTATTTAACATTATTTATTTAGATTAACTCTTAACATTACGAAACAAATTACCAACGCTTAAATGTCTCGTGAATTGCTTTAAGGTTATCCATCACAAGCCGCAATAATACGGGCCGTTGCGCCTCGGCACAATCTACATAGCCTGCTTATATAAGTTATCCTTTTCATGTAGACTTTGCCTACCCTTGTCTTAGTCAAAGTCGCCCTCGGTAGCTTAGCCTAAGCTTGGATTATACTAAGTACTGTGGATTCAATACGATTATGAAAGTATTTATTCGCCTGTAAAATCTGATATTTAAATTGTTAATTTATAAATAATTATTGTGTACCTTTTATTTGCCTATTTGCTTAATTTTGTTTTGTGGATAATTCATTCAGTGGTATTGAGGTCTGAAATATTTTTACAGGTTTTTTGTTATGCTCTAAATAAAATTTATTTATTTCCTTTAAATATTATAATTGTACTCGAATATACCTTTATTTCCCTAATCTCAGCTATTTACTCAAAAATGTTTATGATAATTCTTCTAAGTTATTACATTTGTTTGATGCCCGAATGGCAGTTAAATGGACTGTATAATTTGTAAATTAATTCGATCGGGTTTATATCACTGGGAATACGGAGAAAGATGAAGGAATCCTTATCTTATATATTAGTTTCTTATAATGCTGTTAGTTTCTTATAATGCTGTGAGTTTCTTATGATGCTATTGGTTTCTTATGATGCTGTTAGTTTCTTATGATGCTAATAGTTTCTTATGATGCTGTTAGTTTCTTATGATGCTGTTAGTTTCTTATGATGCTATTAGTTTCTTATGATGCTGTTGGTTTCTTATGATGCTGTTAGTTTCTTATGATGCTTTTAGTTTCTTATAATGCTGTTAGTTTCTTGTGATGCTGTTAGTTTATTATGGTGCTGTTAGTTTCTTTTGATGCTGTTAGTTTCTTACGATTCTGTTAGTTTCTTATAATGCGGTTAGTTTCTTCTGATACTATTGTTTTTTAAAGAATCTTATCTATGGATCTTTAAAAGACCTCATATAATCGCAATATGTTTATATTTCAACAACACGACTCTGTTTAATTTCATCACACGACGATATTGAATTTGAAGATGCAATTCACACGATTTATCGTCCTTTTCACGAGAATAATGATACAAGTAGTAAGATAACGTAAGTAGGTATGTTTGCCTTCTTTCTTATTTTCTTCTGTCTTCCCAGGTAATACTTTAAGGAAGTTTTCGAGGAACAAGGAAGATGATAATATTTTTAACAGGACCTTGGAATATGGTATTGTCAGTCAACTATTTCAACATTTTACAACATTATTCAATTGTATAGCATTAGATTTGCTTAATATTATTCTATTATATTTAAAAAGTATTTATTTTTTATTCATTACCATGCTTGATAGATATTACACCTTCACAACAGCATCGTTAAACTATGGTGAAGACGACAGACAATATATCGAGCATAAAATGTAGATACCTCTGAAATGCAAATAAGATCAATAATAAAAACCAATAAACATCGTTCATTAAAATAAAGCAACACAATTATCCAACGAAACGCTTCCTTTGTAATTATTTAACCGTTGAACTTAAGACATAACAAAGTGAAGGATTCGTGTACCATGTATAATGTATAAACAAGTTATGCCGCTTCCTACAGCTACCAGCTATCAGCCCTATGGTAGCTACAGAGGATGCTCGTGTGTTAAGGAAAGTTCATAAAATTGCAGTGTTGCCAGCATAAATAAAAAGAGATGATATGTTTTCGGTTTTGTCGGTAGTTGCGTGTAAAATCTTAATAATTAATTTTTATGTAAACCCCACTGTTTTATGCCCGATTGGCATTTAAAATTAAATGTATGTAAATGTAAAGAGAGGATCAATCGATCGTGTTATTATAAAAAGGAAATGCAAGGAGAGAGGAAAGGAAACCTTTTCTGGTGATGATGTTGATTTCTTGAACATTCCGTTGGTCACTTATCGGTGTACGCCTTATAAAATCACCATTAACGTTATATTTTCACCACACGAATCATTTTACATGCACAACAAGACAATATGGAACTTGGTTATGAAATTTGCACTATTTAATGGACTTTTCATTATACGAGCATGCAATCATAATAACATGCAATATCAACTACGACGAAGATTCGAATCGTAAAACAAATGCCAAATGTGTGCTAATAACAAATGAATAACACTGGTGTTGGTATTCTTTTTTCGATTCTTGTTTCTTCTAAGGGGAGATTTTTAGGAAAGGAAATTATAATTTTAATAGGACATTGGGATGTGGAGTAACCCAAAACTGTTTCAATATATAGCAATATAGCAATCCAGAACTGACAGAACTATGTCACCTCTATTATCCACAATGCATTAGATGAGATAAAAATGTATATTTTTCTTGATGAAGTGCATTTAACTCATATGTAAATTAGAGTAATCTGATCTCAGAATTGAAAAGCTTCTTTCTGCAAAAATACGTCTTTCGGAATACGAGCTTTGCAGATTATAATGAGGACTTTTAGACTCCCTTGTTACTTATCCTTGTGTCATTTTCTTTTTTAGTTTTACTGTTATGTTAATTTTTATCCGTCATACGAAAAAAGAGTAAAATTAAACTGAAGATGTTTCATCAAAAAATCAATAACCTGCACAAATTAAACATAAATCCTAACAAACCTTAGTCAAATCGTTGGTAACATGCATGCATTCTATATTCTAGGTGATTTATTTATACATTTTTGTAGGTGACGTGTACCTGGCAGTTTTGAGGTTGTGGATTCTAGTGTACCCCGTCCCCGACTTTTCTTGACACCATTTACTTCTGTATACCACACAGTTACTATTAAATAATCTACATTATATCGACTTTTATTCGACTCCTTATTTCATCCAGTTCACAGATAATGCATTAAGTCTTCCTCGGGCGTCTACGACTTATTCTATTATTTAAACCTCTCTAACACTCCTGAAACTAATTTGAACAAACTTTGGAATTTTCATCAATATTGGTCCAGTAGTTTTCGAGTCTATTTTATTTTATTTTTTAACATGACTGTATTTCACAATGTTTTCTCCACGGGGATTTCCCGTGCTGGGGAAGACATTTAACATTTTCAGTATTTTTATTTTATTTATGCAATCTATTTATTTTATTAAATTTTTATTTTTATTTAATCTAATCTAATGCAATCTATTTATCGATCTCACTTCATCAGTCTGTGCGATGTGCAATGTTCTGTCAATTTCATGTCTCCCTGTGTACCAGATTGGTATTAATTTGTTGTAAAGTTTTATGCCGTAGTAAATAAAATTTCTTCGTCCAAAAGTTGTCTTCGTTGAATGTATTTTTGATTGAAGAATCTAGTGATTTTGTTAGGTATGTTCGTTAGAAGATGAAGTGTATATTTTTATGAGTGTAAATAAGAATGATTGTAGCATAGAGTTGTTTAAGTGACATTATGTTTAGATTATTAAAAATAGGGTCAGAGCAATTTCTGATAGGTACTTTGAGCATTATTTTCAAGATAGCTTTTTGGGGTTATAATAAGGGAATTTAAAGTGGCGTTACTGGCGTCACTTCCCCATCCAATATAGATTCTAATGAGATCTCTTTTTTCAAAAACATTTTTTAATGTTTTAAAAAGTATGTAAGTATTTTTAAATTTTCGTTGTACAGTTTATATATGTTCTATCCATTTAAGATTTTTATCGATTTCTATTCCTAGATACCTTATGTGGTTGACCTTTTCAAATGACGGACAGTCGCATAATCTTTTTATATCTTGGCAATCATGGATTTTTAAGACAATATATTTTCTTCCCATTTAGGTTAATTGTGTTTACATTTAGCCATTTCTTGATATTGTATAAATTAGCGTCAACTTTCTTAAATTTTTGCTCTCAGTTTTCTCCATTTCTTAGGATAACGATGTCATTGGCAAAACTTATAATTTCACCATCAGTTTCTATAATGCACAAGTGGTCAATGTAAATAAAAATCAAGATTAGACCCAAAACACCACCCTGGGGCACACAAAATTTTACGTCAAGTGGTTGGCTAGTTTTATCACCAATTTGTTTTCTATTTGTCATGTAGCGTTTGAATAATCGTAATTCTTTATACTATATCCCTACGTTATAAAGTTTTTTTAAAGGGTACTTATGGTTTATGGTGTCAAGGGCTTTTGAAAGATTGAGGAATGACCCAATGGATTCTCTACCTGCATCTAGATTTGTTTAATGTTATTTATACCTAGGGCAATGGCGTCAGATGTACCTCGATTTTCCCTAAAGCCAAATTGATTTTGTGACAAAAAGTTTTTTTTTTCAAAGTAGTTAATTAGTTTTAAACGGTTGTTTCCATAATTTTTGATAGAGTATTCAGAAGTGTGATTGGTCTGTAGTTTTAATTACCTGATTAATACACTGGTATTAATGTGCCTAGTGTATGTTTAGGGGACAAACTAACAAACAAACATACATATATTACATTTTTATATATTCACGTTTGTGTGCCAAGTTTCAGGAGAACGTTATTTTGTTTAATAAAGCCAGAATAATCTAATATACTTAGTCCGAAGTTGACCTGCCATAGTTACAAATATAATATAAACACATGGTTTGTACAAGCCCGTATCCGTTGTTATTGCTGGATTGGAGTAAACAGACCCTAAGTTACTTGGATAGTAAGTTTATCATTGTGTAAAATAACATCCAATTTGAAGCTAGTTTGCCACTGTGCAGGTCATTTCACTATCCGCCTAACTCCACTACAGACAGCAGTTTCATGTACACATTATTATTATAGCTCTGGTACCAATTTCACCCGTGTTTGTTACTAATTACCCATGTCGCATTTCAATACGAACACAGAATTGACTTTACAATCATTTAAAAAATTCAATAAAAACTGAAAGAGTATGCGTCTAGATAAATTTGATTAATTTATGTTATTTATCAATTTACTCATGTAAAAAAATATAAAGCATATTTGCGGCACATTTTAGTGGAAGTGGATGTTACTCTCAGTATCGCTGTGGGGTTAGACCGCCATTCAGAATTGAAACATTGCTTGAAACGGCTTTAGTGTTTGGTGACCAGATCTACATAGCCAGGTCTCACTACCTTCAGACTCACAACACACCCCATTTGGGGATGTCAGTCCACTGGATCTAGACAGTCGGGACTCTTGTGATAAAAATTTCAATTTAAAAAAATTTCGTCTCTGTTGGTCTTTAAATTCTTCCAAGAACTTTCAATCAAAAATTCATATCGTTGGAGTTCGCTTCCTGAGTTATTAATGGGAAGGATAAAAAGCTGAAAATGAATTTATGCTCATAATGGGCTTAGAATAATTAAAACATGGATGATAGTAGGTTCCTACCAATAAATAAACAAGCATTTGTGAACCTTTTTCAAGTAAATCAAATTAGAACAAAGTCTAATTAGGGCAATCCTTGTAAGCTTTGTAAGAGCTGTGATGACTAATAAAAGGTTGCGTTTTGCTCTGTAATGTTAAGTAACCTAACTTCAGTTATATCCGACAGGACTGACTCAAGCAGCACTTTGTATATCGTTGGTTTCGGAGATCAGCAAAACCCAGAGGCAGAAAATACTCACTGAAACCCTTTTGGTAGAACAAAGGGTTAATGAAAGGGAACATACTAGGAAGGAACGATGCAGTGGAAACCTGTTTCCTCAGTGAACCCATAAAGTGGTTGTTAAACTTTGTTACACTGTCTTGCCTGTTGAACTGCTATAAATAAGTTTCATACTTGCAAATTAAAAACTAATTGTTTTCACCGCTAAAATTATACATTCATTTTAATATTCCCGTTACAAAATGTTTTAATGTTTTCACCAAGTTCTGCTCGTTGTTTGTACTCTACGAGACGTACTGCAAATTTCAATATTTTTTAAATTACTTATTAATAAATCGTCTCGATGGAGCCTCACAACGGTTTGATAATTGCATTGAAAGCCAAATTTAAGGTCCAGGCAGAACTTAATAATGGTATTATTAAATTGGATTTACTTTAAATTTATGAAATAGATTATTTGGATAAATTAAACATAATAAAATAATAATTTGACAAATTCAATTAAAAATGTGTAATAAACGTTCAATAAATAAATAATTTTATTTTTCGTCGATAAAGGCAATACGTTTTGAAATTACACATATTCTTTACATTGATTTGATATTCTTTAGTCTTGTTCCTCGTAGTTTGAAAACCATAGCTTATCTTACTATTTTTTTTATCTTATCCTCAGCACGGGAGATCCCAGTGAGGATATCATTATATCTATTTGTTACACAAAAAAAAAGATAATAAAACATTATTATTATTATTATCTTTTGTGTACTGGTCCCAGCGAAAGATTGTACGTTACGAAATTGTGATAATATTTTATCTACTGGGGTGTTAGTAGGACATTTTAAAATATTGTCAGGTTATTTGTAACCCGGGAATGTGTGTATTTCTTTTGAAAAAAATAGATATAAATATTAAAAAAGTTTATATGAATACGATGAAAACAATATTTTCCAATAATTTCTTCTCTTCATTTTCTCCATCTCTTTCCCCCCATCTGGCTACGGGTATTTGAGATTCTAGTGCTTATTCACTAGCATTCTACAGTAGATTCTATAGTAGTTTGAATAGTAATAAGAGAGGGTTGTGTTGATGTTTCCAGGTGACGTTATCCATCTCCATCCTCATTAGTCTCCACGTGTTCTTCCTCCTTGTGGTAGAGATCATCCCACCTACCTCCCTGGTAGTGCCGCTGCTGGGCAAGTACCTCATCTTCGCCATGATACTGGTCTCCATCAGGTGAGTGTCTATAAAGATATTAATTCCACGCGGGAGTAAAATCATTTATGTCTATTCTCTTACATGCATTTTACAGATGATTACAGTTTACATAGATAATAAGTTCCAGTAATACAGTAAATGTTAATAATCAGTGACAGTATGTAAATAAGTTAGAAGTTGCATTTTGTGAACACCTCACCAGGATAAAGTGTTATTCCGCGACATAAGTAAAAATACAGTACACTATTTGAGACTCTCAAGGAGGATTCCGTAGTTTCACCAATGGCGGCAGTATTGTATGTTGAGTTAGTAATATATAGACATAATGTGAACGATGTATTGAAGAAATAAGAAAAGAATACTACGTAAAGAGCCTCAGACGAAAAGATAATAAAACAAAACAAAAAAGTGGATGATAATATTAAAGCCAGTATTTAAAAAATAAGTATGCAATAATAATCTATCGTAATGCAAATTATGTAGTTTAAATGTTAATTAAATTGTTTTGTTTAGTTTCGAGTGATTATGATTTGGAAAACTTATTCCTCTCAGGGCTTATGTAATCTTTGGTAATGTTGTATAGCGGGTATTTTTAAGAAAAGGAAGAGAAGAAAGAGGAAGCTCTGGGAATGAAAACAGTATGAAAGTCCACGTGTGTGTGACGTATGAATCCATCGCTCCCACTGAGAGATTAAAGCTAGTCTCACACGTACGCTCAATACTCTCATAATATGTTTGCTTGGCCTATTTCACCATACCAAACAAGTAGGCCTGAAACAGGCCAAGCCCTCATTTTATATTTTACGAGAGTATAACGTACGTGTGAGACTAGCATAAATGTTATCCCTGAATCGGTGATCAGATACATCCGCCGCGCCGCCAAGAACTGGACAATGCTCACGTCATGAACGCGGGTACCCCATCTATGTCACCAAACGTAGCGAACAACTTAGAGTGACCTATGGTAGAGGTCTTGATTATCCTATGAATGGTTCCCGGGGCAACCAGTTAAACCCGTATATTATGTATGCACTTATTATGTACTGTCATTCCTCCATATTACTAGACTAAACATCAAATATTAGGGGTTTGTCCAGGTTCCAAGCCACCAATAAGGGTACAATGCCGAAAAGACTAGAACTTACCAGAAAAAACTTGTTAAGAATATATCAAAGGCGTCAATAAATTCATTCCGAGCAGCTGTCTAGGACAGAGCCTTACTGCAATAGTTTAGTAAGTTCACAATGTTTCATTTTGTTGTTGTAATAACTATTATTATATACTCTTTGAATTGTTAAATTTTACAATCTGTCATGCATATTTTTGTCGTGAAATGACAAGAGAGCATGAACCTTATGAATCTTCTCAGGATGCGTGGGAAATGCTATATCTGTCTTCTACTAGTGGGAGTGGATGTCAACTCCCTCGTTAAATGATAGAACGACTTCAAAGAACAAACTTTTAATAGGGCAAGTCAACGCCAACCAAAAACATTTCGTCAATGCCAGCAAAAAATAAAAGAATTAAAAATAAGTATACAAAGACCTCGTAAAGTATCACAAATCATAATTCTGGAAGCGAGAAAAAGAGGGAGAATTTTAAACGACCGATCCGCTTCCAAGGAAGTATCTTCGACGGGGTACTCAGTAGCCATCAATTGCGAGGGACTTTCATAGGTACTAGGTTCCAACTGGAAGCTTCATCCAACATCCTCAGGCCGATGACGAAGAAATTCTCCGTCCGGCAACAAATTCTGCCACTTTGAGCTGCACCTCAGGAACTCCAGCGTGGGAAGGCAAACACACGACGCAACAAATTCCAGCACTTTTTAGGACCTTCGCCAAGACCACCGGTGGTCTGGATGATCCGGTGCAACAATTCCACTACGCTCCTCAAGAGCACGGAATCCGAATACTGCCGACCATTGAGACGTGTAGGATCAGCTAGAGATGTACGACTCGCATCGTCGCGGACGAAAAACACAAAAACAGGCTCTCAGCCCAACTCGGATTTCTATTAATCTCCTAAACATTTATTTGTGGATTATGTAAATGTACTGGGCCTTGGGAAAAGCGAAATATTTTGCCTTTTGGCAAATTATTTTTTTGCCGAAATGAGTTTCACGGTCTCAAGATATATATTTTTTTTTTTCAAATCTAAATATATTTTAAATTATTAATCAATTTACAGATTATAATCAATAATATTAACAAAGATGATAATTCATACAATTAGTAAATAAGTTTTCACTGCTTTTGTTTTTTTAATGTTCCTCTTCTATAGAAGCTGGCGCTTGTGTCTAGAAGAGTGGTGAGTATCAAGATGAAGAATATTTAGTGTTTGTAATTATGAATATTAAAATTTATAATTAATTACAAAAATAGTTTCATCATTTTGGTATTTTTACATTGAACTTCTGTTTAATTTCTTTTATGAGTTTTTAGAGCCAAGTGGTGACATCTGTACTCACCAAAGCACAATCATAATATAATTTTTACCCTTTTTCAATGGACGTTTGTTTTAAATACGCTACACAATTTTATTTTAAACTATAAAACTTTACAAATCGGGTTTACGTTGAAATAAACATTTTAGGTGCAAGTTTTATGTTTTCAGGCAAATACGGAATTTAAATTTTAATGTATTAAAGCCGAGACTGTTTTTAAACGAAGAGTTTAATTTGAGTTCAGTTCAGCCTTCCAAATGAACGCGTAGCGTTAATGCGATATCCTTGAAAATTGAATAATATTTAATTTGCTAGTTTTCTCTTCTTTTATATGGATTTTGAACTTAATTCATTGAATAATCACAAATTATTAAATTTATTGTGCCAACATTCTCGAATTATTAGAATTGTGCTTCTTACGGAGTCTAAATTTCTTTACGAAATCACCTGTCAAAATTTAAGCATCGTCTAAACTAACTAACCATCACGTCGTTTTCCCGTAAGGGTAGGCAGATAGGACGAACCGCCACATAACTCAGTCTTGGCACACACTCCTTGCCTCATTCACATTCATACATCGTCTCATACATACTCTTCTATTATTCTGACTCTTGACATGGCCCGACTCTGATTCACTTGGTTGTACCATGTCTTCCTCGGGCGTCCCCGACTTCTGCTACTTCACATTTTCATCATATATTCTCCTTACACTCCTTTCTTCGTTCGTTCGCTCTACATGCCCAAACCACCTAAGCGTCTCTTTCTTGATCTTACTCATTACGCTTACATCAGCCTTGCACTCTTTGCGGATCTCCACATTTCTCACACGATCATACATGGTTTTACCACACATACGCCTCAAGGATTTAATTTCTACAGCATTTAGTCTACTTTCATGCTTTTTCTGCCAGTTCCAGGCCTCACTTCCGTACATCAGGGTAGGTACCAGCACTCTATTGTGGACTGCTAGCTTCGCTTCTTTGAACAAGTTTTTAGCATTTAGCATCATCCACTGTATTTTATTTTATTAATCTCGTATTTTTGAACGGTAAATTAGCAAAATAATAAACGTACTTATCATCCTAAATAAATACAAAATCTGTATTATTGGGTTACCAAAGTCCCATCAATCACTTGCAAAATCATCATCATCAAGACAAATTCGCTAATGAAAATTATTCCCCACATTACTCAAGTCAGGTTATCTGTTCAGAAAGAGGAGAGCTTGTCAGTGTGATAAGCTCCAGGATCATTAACTTACATGAGGGTACACGAGGGGCATTCCCCGTCCCCCGCTCCCGCCCACCCACAAGCCCGGCCAAACTTAGCTAATTAACTACTTCAGATCAAATCTGCGCCCAAGTTGTGCTCATCAGCTGGTTAAAGAGTCAATTTATTGAAAGCTTTCTAGTAATCGAATTCTGTGAAAAATATCACTGGTTTTTGCAATGTTAACGCGATTGTGCAAATAACTGATGCGCATTTTCGTTCTTAAAACTGTGGCGGCTATTTCGGGCAGCCCAGTGGTGGCAAGCATCGAGAAGGGACGAAGTATGATATTTGTTTATTTAAAGTAGCTGCATACGTTTGCGGCAAAGGGTCAAAGGAATGTATGAAGTGATTTGTGACTGATAGTATATTTGTTTTGCTTTTTTTATAAATGAGCTAAAAAAAATTTAAAGTCATTGCAGCGAAGAACGAAAATAGGTAGTAATAGTAATATTAATATAGTTAAACGGGTGATGCCATCAGAAGAGCAAATCCTTTGATGGGAAGACTTGAATGCACTAATGTAGTCACAATTGAATTCAGGCACTTTATTTTCCCTTTTTGACTGCTGAATTGAATTACTGGCATCTTAAGAATGCAGCCAATTACACTGTAAACCTCAGCACTACTGCTATTATTGACTCAACTCTAAGATAAAGCTACTCACCACCCCGTATGTGAATCATTGCGAACGATGTAAATCGATTATACCATTCGAAAAAACCACTGTATCTATTGTTATGCGTGAAATGATTCAATATAAGTAAAACAAGTTTTAATTGATGTAATATTTAGTATGTAACAGAATCCTATATATGTACACCTATACATATAGATGATCCAGAAGTTTCAATTGTTCCTATTATATATACCTATTGAATAATGTTATTCTATTTTCCTTATAATTAGTTTTACTCGCTCACCAAGCACAAAAACCAGTTTCTTCTTTGGTGAGATTGCGATTATAAATACATTTTGGACCCATATTTTATTTATATAGCACAACTTTACCCACTTATATCTATATTAAATAAAAATTAAAAAATATATTTTTTAACTAGCTTAAGTGACGAAGTTTGTACATAACGTATTTTAATGATTATATCTATATTGTATACCGATGTACTAACCATGTGCAACAAATTTATGCTTAACTAAACAACCTCTCTTGTAGTGGATTTTAGTCTAGCAGGCGGACAAACCAATTTCAGTAAAGCACCTATAGACCAATTCCCTTTTCTAAAAAACCTGTATTCGGTAAAAATGTATGCAATTTTACTAATCAATTGTTGTTTAATCTATTTTTAAGGAGACGAAAGCACCGGCAGAAGAAAAACAAATACACATCTATTTACATAGAAACATCTTTAAATAAAGCTCCTAGTTGAATAGATTTTATTACAAAATAATAAAGGTAATAACATAATTTGGTTTTAAGGAACAAGTTTCCTGAGTAAATTGTTAAAAAGTTTAAGCAAAGCTAATTAAGAAAAAATATGAATACCTTCTAGGAATAACAACGCAAAAATAAATTCTGAACATCATAAACTCGCGAACTTTCCTTCGGGGATGTTCTCTTCTTTAACAACCCTACACTTTATTCTCTCATTACTATAAAGCAAAAGGGAAAAGCTACGGAAAAGCCACGGAAAATCCAAGGAAAATTAAACTTTAATCCACTACCTGATAATATTTTAATGATTTCAAGATACAATCACACAATCTAGGACTACGTTTCTTGCAATGCGTCTTGGAATGCTAACACAGATCGATCTAATAAACAAATTATTGGGTTCGGCTTTTTTGGTCACTCTATGGTTCAAATCAATGGGTCAGTTTCATAAACGGGAAAATATTAATTCTCGTATTTACATTTTACATATCTTCTAAATATGTCAAAATTATAAAGAAATTAGAACTATTATAACATAAATTTTAAAAAACTTGCTTGATTTTCAATTCTGTACAGCCGGTAGATGCCAACAAAGGTAAGAACTGTGCTATAATTTTATTTATGAATGAATGACCAAGTTTTGGAGTCTATGGCTTACGCCATTGAAGTAATAATCATGTTTATTTTTTCATGGTGCTTTCACACCAACGAAGTATTGAATTTCGTTAGTCTAAACAAAAGTTTAATCTTGAAATCTTCAACGCTTAACACCGATGGTTGTGGAAATTTTAGAAGCACACGTCGCACTTATTCTACTGTCGTTCTGATGTGAAATTCGGCAAAAAAATTCTCTCACGTAAGAAATAAAGATCATTGCACATCTTCGGGTTGTCTAGAATTGCCATCTTGCTTTCTGGGGGCATGTTCAGAAGTGAACGCACCCTCAACCTCTAGACTACAGACTACATAAATACCTTTTCTGCTTTATACACTGTAACTAAATTTAAAATGCTAAAATACATATTTTAAAATTCTAGAGGGCACCTTTTAAGATGTATTTTAGATATGTATTTTTACTGGGTTTTTGTTTTTTTATTTTCCGAGAAGTAACATTAATAATTCTATTTTTATGTGATAACGTCATAGACATTTAAATTGATAGACAAGCCAATCAGGGACCAATGACCGTCTCCTTTTCTGGGATAATAAATAAATCTTACATGCACACAGGCCACTTGCATTGTAATATTACGATTAAGTCCTCGAAAATACAATCCGCTTATAATTAGATCTATTTACAATAACGCACAAATGGTTGGCAGCTTGGAAATCGAGTAAACTAAAGTTCAAGCTTGTTTCCAGAATTGAATATTTTGTTACACTATTTATTTGGACATTTTTAAAAATATGTTATAATTTACCCACCTCACACATTTTTATCCGTTCGTTTAAAAATGAACATTTAGATCCCACGTATAAAAGTCTCACAATGTTTTGCGCTGCAAACCTTTGAATACTTTAGCGTATTTTACATTTTTGTGCATGGTTTGGTTATTTCATGTGCGCTCTTCGGCGGTCGTAGGTCGTTCGATTTCGTAGTTTATTCAAAACATTCACGAATCCTCCTGATGTCAAAAATATGGTCACGTGGTTTGCCTCCAGTTCGTCGAAATGATACGCAGATTTCATGTTAGGCAAGTCTATCAAATTGGATGTCTATGGAAACATCACAAAAGTTCTTACTGCTTGGAATCTTTGCCTATATTCTCCCCAAAATCGCGAGGATGAAAGAGATGGGGAGAAGGAATGATATAAAGAAAAAGTAGCGAAATTCCAGGCTATTCGGATCAAGTCACAAAGCCTACGTATATATAGCCTTATCCAGCAGTCTCACGATACGATACTAAATCACGATACGATACTAAATCGTGGTCTTTTAAACGATTCTAAAAGCATATCACACTTGGAACGCGGTGCAAACTTTTGTACATCGTATTCTCTCAATATCATCATCGAAGCCAAACGTGCAAAATTTACGAGTGTAAATAATTATTATGAATAAAACACACTTCAGTGTTTGGTTTTCGGTGCTTGTGAAAAGCATAAATATTTGGTTGACAATGCGGTAGTTGGTATTCAATTAAAAGTATCCTCTTGTTTTACGTTTGTAACAACATAGATATATTTTTTAAAGTGTTCATTTGCGGTGGAATTTCATTGTTATAATCGCATTACCGGGAAAACATACCAAAAATAACAAATAAAACACAATACGATTTGAATTGTTTCGTTTTATCTCATTTTCATCTGCACAGCAGCGGAAAATCCGCAAAGGTTTTTAACGAAACGTGCGGAGACTTCTTTGATAAAAGGATTTCATTGTGAAATATATTTCACATTCATGTTAAATTGCTACGTTTTTGTAATAATTCCAGGCATCACAGGGAAATATTTGGTCTACACAAAAAAATTTTAACTCGCAAAATCTTTCTTTAATCATATATTAGTTGTTGATGTCCTAGTACAAAAACACACGGAGAAAACTTACTAAAATGAAATACTGTTAATTTATTAAAAAACTGGTCAAATTATTCGTTTTATTGTTAAAAACGGGACTGCAGGCCTAAAACGAATGAATCGAAAGAGTTTTTTAAAAAGTATCAGTCAAAAAGTTAACTTAAAATTTTTATTTATTTGTGTCCTTACATCTTCTATTATTTTTTATTTATTATTTACAATATTTTATTTTTTGTAAATTCTCTCAGGCCACGGGTATAGAACCCTTTTTTTCAGTTTTTTTTTTTATATTTTTTATAATTATTATAATTTAAAGTGAAAATCTGTTATTGGATTTTATCTTTATTATTTAGTTTATTCTTATGTATGTAAATAATCTGTTAATTTTCCCAAATAAATAAAATAAAATAAAAGCGAATGTTTTTTGAGAACGGCGGAACACGTGTTCATACAAATACTGATATTGATAATCTGATATTGTCGCATTCCGTCATGATATATTTTAGGAAAAGAACACGTGTTCTGGATATATTTTGAAAGACTCATATTTTATCAGGAAGTAGGCATGCTGTCACTTTTTTAACAGGATCATTTTTCTCCATGTACATGCATCCCTAAAGCCATTTTGGTTTGATTTATTTAAGCCGAAATAAAACATGTATTTTTTCTTGATATGTAAAAATACGTTTTTGGATCGATTACTATTCATTGATTATTCTTTCTTCTGTGACTGAATCCGAATTGTGTACAAATTCTGCGACTAACTATCATATGTTTTCCTCTTTGCCCAGAATACTAATGGAGGGTTACAATTATACCAAGTCAGTGGACATCTTCAATTTATTTTTAAACAAATATAAAATGTTGTTAATGAAGTAATTCAGTTATGTACAATAAATAATGTATATTTCTTAATATTCTTATGTAAAAGCACCGAAAAAGGGCGTTAATTAATAAATAAATAAACAAAATTTAAACACACGGTAGGCCGTTTTCCTTCCTTTAAAATAATGCGGAAAAGTTCGAAGACCGGAAATGGCTACTTCATCCTACTCATCTTTAGAGCGCCCATATAAAGACTACTTAGTAATAAATATTTCAGGTACTAAGTAAGGCAAGCTATTAACAAGAAAATAACTAAAATCATTTAACTTCTTCCGATACGACTTGCTTTACAAATATAGTACGTAGGGAATACATTTACGGCTTTATTAATAAACGTAGTTCAAATTTTATTCCATTGATAATAAACATCATTAAAAAGTTGTTATACTCGGAATTTTAAATGTTCTATTTATTGTTTTGAAGATGTAAAAAAAACAATTTTAGAAACTAGGTAAAATTTTCTCATATATTTTTGTATTTGAAATAAACTTTAATAGTTATCAATTGGAATATTTTAATACTATATAATAATAACATGAAAAACTGTACCTTTCGATCTTGCGCTACGACTTGTTTCAATGCAGGCTCGATCCCTACCCGCAAGGCGCACAGTCATTTTTCCACAACCCAGAACCAGCTAGCTAGTATAATCTGGTAGAGGTGTCCGTCCCCATGATCCCATGAAGTGACGACCCACCACGCTTTTCAAGAATCTCATTTCAGCCGCCCGAATCCTAGAATCCCCTCGCTAGTTAATCGTCTAACAGTAGGTACATCCTCAAAAGAAGAAAGGCTAAATAATGTAGGTGTAGGCTGCCACATCGGAGGATAGTGTCTGAATAACGTCAGTTACGAGGACGACATGGTCCCGATGGCACCATTGGGGGACTGCGCATTCTTCTGAAAATCTGTGAAGAGTATGCTGAAGAAACAAATATGTTCTATAACCCGACTAAAACGGCTCTATTGGTCATAAGACATGGGCAAGGCTCGAAAAATATTCCTCCAGCTACCCTGAACGGTGTGAACTTAAAGGTGACCGAAGGAACTAAATACCTTTGACATATAATCACCAGTAATCTGATGGACGATGATGATATCGATAGACAAATACGAGCTCTCAGCGTAAAAGCAAACATGCTCAGTTGAAGATTTCACCTTTGTAGTACCGCTGTAAAAAGGACGCTCTTCCTTTCCTTCTGCGCATCGTTGTACACGTGTGAACTATGAGCAAACTACAAAAATAGTAGTATGGAAAGACTACGGGTCCAATACAATAACGCCTTCCGCATAATGTTTCGTCTCCCCAGACTGCAGCGCTTCCCGTATGTTCACGGAGGGGCAAGTTCCCGTATATTATAACCAGGGTGGCAGGAATGAGGGAAAGGATAAGCAGCTCTGGAAATATCCTCACCATGGAAGCCCGCCTCACTCCATCCTCCAACATTGACGCACACTGGAGAAAAATACTAGCTCCTAATATAGTCACGGCTCTATTATTATTATTATTATTTTTACAAGGCACTAAGAGTAAAATGTCTACTTACCCATAAATCATTCATCTGCGCACGTTAATAATATACAACTGTTTACGTGTTTGTTTGGTTTCGCGAACTTCCAAAATGTAAACACGCATACCGTAAGCGGTAAATGTACTAAGCGCGTTGTATTTATGTATGTCGAAGCGTGCAGATACCATCTTCGATGAAATGCCTGGAGGATATGGGGCTGGTTGATACACATCTGGGGGCACCACCCGCCGCCTGTATTTCTCCGACAATTGCTATCTCCTTAAGTGCCTCGCATCCAAGATTCTAACCCCTCATAAGGCAATCGCTGATATCGCTACCATCTGGCGGCTCCCGAATGTTATAATGGTGGGATGGCAGGTAGCAAGAGTGGGGTGGTATGCCGCAAGGATTCTCGATATTTTCAATATGTTCTTACACTCTGAACAGAGCCTACTTAGTGGGAATCGGTAATTTTTTAGACTTAAGTTTCAAATTTTAACACAACTGTAACCACATAAAAAATCAGGTCTGCATCGTGTATCGATGCGCAATATAAAGCCAAATACAACAATACTGCTCTAATCAGCGCGCCAATAACATTTTTTATGATCTAGTGATCGCCGGAGATTTGAAAAATTTCAATGACAGAATTCAGAAAAGATTACATTACTTCATTATTTGATAACCGTTTTTTTTTCTTGTAATGGTCAATAAAACTGAGACAAGGAGCTGGCTACGCTACAATCCACCCGAAGTATCCCTAATCCATAACGTGCCAGCGATTTTAGTTTTACTCGATTTTCATCCCGAATAATGGAGCTGTCAGTTTTTCTGTAATAGCACAAGTTTTAAGTGCGCAACGGACGTCTGGCGGAGAGAAATGACAATTTCATAGCGTAATTTTGTGAAAAATTCTGTTATTATTGTTTCCAAACTTTATTTTAAAAATATATTTCACAAACTGAGTACAAAGGGGGTTTTAAGACATACTTCGAGGGAGATTTTGTGAACTTTTTTTACATTGAATTGTTGCTACTTTGCTAACAATGTATAATTGTTATAAAGACATGATTATTAAAATTACATCAATTACTTAAATCTACACACTCAAACCATATATGTTGAGGTGTATTGAAACTATAACTATTTATCAACAAGACACCAGGCAAAAATCTTAAAATTAACTTTTTTATTTATTTATTTATTCTGGGTTTTTACAGACGATCTAACTTACGTGAGAACAATCCAGTTATAAATATTCAGTTAATAAAAAAAGTAGGAACAATATTTACAAAAATCTACATAAAGATAGGATATATTAATTTTTACATACCTAAATAATTTATTAAATAATAAATTAAAACAGAAAACATAAAGCAAATTAAAATACAAAAATTATAAAATTATGTGAAAGCTCACTCAATTGGCAAATAGTAATAGAGTCCCAAGAGACACAAATAGAGACGCAAGCAATACGTAACGTAATCAGCGCAACATATTTTTTAGCAGTAGTAGAAGATTTTTTCTGAATCCTTATAAATTATCGACAAAAATGTCTACTTTAGCATATTCTTATGTATATACTTATACTTATTATATAGTCGACACATTTGGGTCAGAGGGCTAAAATAGGCGATATTATTTTTTAATGTATTAATGTGAAACATTATGCATGGCGTCTTAAACAACGGAAATTGGGAACATTCATTTCAAAATTGCTTAGACATAAGTATCAAGAAGGCCGTGAATTATATTGTGTGAACATATTATATCAGTCAGTCATCTTGAAGTATTCAAAGCGGGCATCATATGATCTAAGATAGTTATGTAGACCACATTTGAAAGATAACAGTCTTACGGCCGTTGTTCACAACTTTTCAAACGATCAATCTCAGACTCCGATCAGCCAAGTAATTTTTTTAGTAAAGTTCGATTCGACTATTTCCAAACACCTTTAGTTTTGATTAACTTAAGTGGCCTCTCCAACTTTAATAGGGAATAAAATGACATCAAAGTAAAAACTTTCAATGTAAAATTGAAATTGACGAATTAATTATTGTGTTCATTAACACATAATTTATGTAAATAATACTTAGACTGATATTTCTTATTTTTTTAAACCGACGTATGTAATATGTAATCAGTATTTGCTTGAATTTAATGCCACCGTGTCTTGGCATCGCGAATATTTCTCACTCTGTCGACACTATTTATAACTAACCATTTACTGAGGAGAGCTTAATCCAGTAGTTTGGCTTCCTTAGATTGCTTAGTCGTCACCTTTCCATTGGAAATAGCGTAGTTGTGCATTTGAGCAGTCGTGAGTGAAAATTTTGGCTCAACTGTTGATCAGTAGGATTAGGAACAACGGCCCTTAGCATTTTTTTTAACTGAACATTAAATAACAAGTTAACAACGTGTTTTATGCAGATTCT